>NW_019394511.1:0-89844 GCF_000612105.2 Orussus abietinus
TTTCCAAGGCTGGAAGGTCCGGCCAAGCTTTTTGGTCACTCAGTGTGGATCTTCTTATTCCTTTCAGGTAACGGTGGGATGGCTATGAGTTTACGTGCCTTCTTCGAGAATCCTACGTCCGTAGATGCCATTAAAAAAAATGTTTAAAAAATCCTAGGAAGCGATCGCCGCGAAAAGTGAAACCTGGGTATGTGTGGGATCATTCATTGTGAACTGTTTTCTATATCTGGTAGAAAAATATTATAAAAACGCATGGAGCTAATATTATATAAATATTATAGGGATAATATTCTAAAGTAAACGTTTTGCAAACATTCCAAATGTCTGGTAAATATTAACAAAATGTAGGATATTCGTTAAATATATAGAAAATATAGGAGAAATATTTTGTGCTACTAGGGCTGTTGCTGAGACCCGCTTCCATGGATTACAATCGAGGGTTATCTGGGAAAAAAAGTGCCGGTTAAAATCTCAATAGAACTGGAATAATTGCAGGAGGGATCGATGGAGCGGCCTTACCGGAGCGGACTCCCCGCGAGGCGGAGGAGGGCGAAGGAAGCGGAGGAAGCGGCCGATAGCGGCTAACGAGCTCCGGCCGTTCCATCGCGCGTTCCTCTCGTAAGAATACGTAACGTACGAGTCACGTGAGCACGCCGATGAGTGCTCGATGCTTTTTAATACCGTTCCCAATTAATTACGAGCTAGCAGAGCCCGAGCGGCGCGCGGCGCGCGACGTCGGGACGCGGGCGGACGCATGAAAATTGGAACGATGCGCCGAGGTTACGGGTTAATGGGCTCCGAAGCGCGGAAAAAAGTCCGGCCAGCGGCCACGGCCAATCAAGATATATCCGACCGGCCTGATTGCGCGCCTTTATCGGCCGAGCGCCGCGGCGGAGCCGCGGCGAATCGCGCCCAGCGGCGCCCCTAGCGGCTGAGTCGCGAGTCACGACTCGACGCGGACCGAGCACGCGAGGCCTCCACTTTTTGCGAGGCCACCGGGAGTTTTCTTTTTTTCCCCACTTTCTTTCATTGATTCTCTGGACGCGTCCATAAGCGTCTCCTAATCTACCGCGTTGGATTTTCAGGGATAGATGTTAAGGGAAGAGCGACGCCGAGGGAAGATCGTCAAAGAGGGAAGAGCGACGCCGAGGGAAGAGCGACGCCGGGGAAAGATTGACGCCAGGGAAAGATCGACGCTAGGGAGAGTTCGACGCCGGGGAAAGATCGACGCTAGGGAAAGATCGACGCCAGGGAAAGATCGACGCCGGGGAAAGATCGACGCCAGGGAAAGAGCGACGCCGAGGGAAGATCGACGCCAGGGAAAAATCGACGCCGGGGAAAGATCGACGCTAGGGAAAGATCGACGCCGAGGGAAGATCGACGCTAGGGAAAGATCGACGCCAGGGAAAGATCGACGCCGGGGAAAGATCGACGCCGAGGGAAGGATCGACGCCTGGGATGTTAAGGCGATACGAAAGGATCGTTCTGTATACACGAAACGTCAAAATATTAGTATCACATTTCTCCAGAGTACCACGTGTCATTTGAAGCTTCAGCACGTGGTTATGGGTTGTGATCGTGAAATGTCATTTGTCAATGGAAACATGGATTCTTGGCTTTAGTCTGGGATAAGTGAAAGAAACTTTCAGTGATAATGACATTTCACGAGCACCGCGTTCTTCCTTAGGGCCTCTGTAATCACGTACTTAGGTTTCAAATGACTCGGTGCACCCAGTTTGGAGAAAAGTCTTATCAATATTTTGACGTTTATATACATAGAATGACACTTTCATATCACCTTAACGATACCCTATAGAAAGAAATAGTGTAGGACCTTCCGACTCCGTTTTTCAGGGGTCGATATCATAAATTAATGAAATTATCGGATACCGCCTGGCTTCGGCTAAACTCTCGACTCGGCACTATAAAAAAAAAATCGATTATCAAGGATGCGATCCCTATCAAGGGCGCGCAAAGCCCCTTTCCGTCCAACTAGTCTCCGTAACGCCGCAAGCAAAGAAGCTCAAAGGAGTCAGGATTGAAGCGTGGTCCTAACCTATCTCTCGCCTCCCATCCGCGGGCCAACTCTTGGTGGTCGTTCGGCAATAAACCAAAGTGGACGGTGTGCGTCGCGCCTCTCGCGACGCCTTCTCGTTTGCAATCTTGCAATTAAGTCCGTGGCGCGTTGCACGGGCGCATAAGCTCGCGGCTCTTAAGCTCGGTCTGCAGGCTTATGCGACTAGACGAGACGCCTTTAAGCCTTATGGCTCTTAGAGCCTTAAACCATAGACAAGTCGCGGCCCTCGGACGACGCGTAACGCGACGTGGCTTATTGCCAATGCATTTTAAGTAGTCTACCATACGGGACCCGGCATTGTGCACCTGCGAGAACGGTTGCGCTCCGTCGTGCCCCACCACGCCCGTGCGCCTGCGCGCGCCTACCCGCGCCTGCGCACGCCTACCCGAGCCTGGCCGAGCCTGCTCGGCTCGGGGGATCCCAGGGTCACCCCCAGGCTCGGTACTGGACCTCCCGCTACTTTCGAGAGACCAGGAAATAGAGGCATTCCCACCTCCGCGCTTCCGTGAGACTCGCGACACTCGCGGCAGGTCTCCATAGGAAAACGATACAATCGTTATTATGTGTCGGACCGCCGCAAGAAGACGTTACGGCGCTTTTTTAGCCCCGTCCATGGGCAATGTCCGTGCGAGAGCGGTTCCAGGGATGCACCACACCGCAAGGTGAGGTCCTTACCTGGCGATAAGGACTGTATCGGGATTGACGGACGTGAGAGTATGGTCTTTACCGCCGGAGGATTTGCGCTCTCGTGACGGACGTGGATTCAAGCTAAGCCGGTGGACGCGCCTCTGGGGTCATAGGTGCGGTTTCCTTTTGCGGATACGGATGTCGCGGTTTCTGGTCACTCGGTGTGGATCTTCTTATTCCTTTCAGGTAACGGTGGGATGGCTTTGAGTTTACGTGCCTTCTTCGAGAATCCTACGTCCGTAGATGCCATTAAAAAAATGTTTAAAAAATCCTAGGAAGCGATCGCCGCGAAATGTGAAACCTGGGTATGTGTGGGATCATTCATTGTGTGGATATTTCAGATTAAGGGGGAAATAGAGCCGCGAAAAGTGATACCTGGGTATGTGTGGGATCATTCATTGTGTGGATATTTCAGGTTAAGGGGGAAATAGAGCATCTTTGCAGGTGGATTGGAAATGATTTCCAAGGCTGGAAGGTCCGGCCAAGCTCACACGGGAATCCGACGTGGGTCGTGAACTCATATGTCTCCTCCGGGCTTTAATACCGCAAGGCCGGCATCCCTGATACCCGTACTACTGCTCGTTGCTCAACTTACTACTTACTACGTGGTGCATACCGAGCTACTACATGTGATCGTGTATATAGAGGTTCGATAGAAATGCGCTGCGAGATCGGCCGAGCTCTCGCTCCCACTGTGCGGACACAATGCCAGACGGATGAGCTCGAGCTAGCTTCCGTAATAGCCGGACCAAAGTGCTCCGTGTTCCCTATTAATTTGACGTACTTGGAATTTCGGATCCCATTGTAACGAGGGCCTCTCTTAATTCACCTCATAAGTCATGTCACGGGGCGGCGCAAGCCCTGAAATAAAAATTCAACCGAGGAAATGTTTCTTTCAACGGGAACGAGCATAAGTACTCCCCGGGATTTAGTTGCGGAAATTAATGCAAGCCACTGCGAGAAGCCTAAGCCATGGGAAAAAAAAAGAAATCTTTAAAACGGTCACTATAACAGTCTCGAGGATCTGACAGGCCCTGAATTTTCCTAACGTCTAAGCTGAGAAAAAAAAATACCATAAACAAAACTCAACATGACACACACGTCTACATGACGGAAACGATCTAATGACCCTGTTAATTTCGTTTGTGCCTCAAACTGGACTCCAGGTTCACACAGTTAGTTAACAGGATTTTCCTTAATTTCCCACGACCACTGATTATCGATCCTTAAGATGGTATAGGATCTAGAGATCCACCGTAGCCGCCCTTCCCACCATGAATCCGATCCCTGACACCGGACGACCCCGAGCATCCTCGAGCGCGATCCGTTAGCAGAATCTGGACCAGGTAGAAAGCCCCGGGTGGGAATTAATAGAATCATCGACAGGTCGATCCGGAAGAGAAAATCGCGAGAGGAGGTGACGCCGCCGGGAGCGGTCTCGATCGGCCTCCTCGAGGGAGGTAAAGCATCAACCTCGGCCGGTCTTCTAATAGAGCTATACCTCATTACCGTGAGCGACCGTGTTCTCACGAGGATCGGCGTCTTCCTCGTTCTCGTCTCCATCATCCTCGGTTCTCGGTCTCGCTTTCGCCTCGCCTCGACCTCTCGTCCTCACCCCCGCGATTCGATTTAGAGCGGGAACGAGGGCCCCTTTCGGCCGGTCGTAAATCATCGCGAGATGGATCCGGCACCTCGCCTTTTGATACGCACCCCGGGACAATTACCCTCGCGGACGGCGCTATCAGGCGGAAATCCCTCCGCAATTCGTCCCGGACTGTCCTGCTGGGTAATACACTTATTTGCGCATCTAGTCTTCGCCTTGAATGGATTAAGAGGGACCCGATCGCGTTGGATGGTCCGATTAGACGCGGACCCCGAGAGCAAGCCTTTCTTGTTGGGAATTATCGCAATTGCGGAATGAGCAAGTTTAGAGGTGGTTGAATTAGAGAATCATCATAATTTCGAGGAAATTAGGTGCGCATTGTGCGGCCTGGGGACCTAGGGGAAGGCGTTATTAAGGATGATACCACTAGGAGGTATCCACCTCCGAGGAGCTGACCTCGGCGCCGCGTTTCTTGCGGTATACGCGATGAAGCTGTTGGACGATAATTGCGCCGGTCATTTTCCGAAATGAATTCCCATGTCTGGGATATTACCCCGGCCGAGCAAGGGGTCTAGCCACCTATTCGGGGTACCGGAGGAGTACTTGAACTTGTTGAACAGGAGACAAACGTGTGTTATAGTCAAGTAAAATCGTTTTTTGGAGGCGACGGGAGATTCTGGGAGGAACGAGGGAGCGAAAAGGACGAGTGTAGAGGGTATGGAAATTTCCAAAGCGCTAATGGGCACGGATAGGACAGAAGGGGTAACGCAAACCCTCGGTAACTAGGAATTTGTCTTGGCGATGGCAATGAGTGGAGTCCGGTCATTAAGGTGATGTGAGAAAGTGGCGTCGAAGAGAGTTTGTTTATAAAAATTTTCTCCCAACTCGGTTTACCGAATAGTTTGTAACTTTACTACGTGAATAGGGAGACTATAAGAAAAGTCATGAAATTTCAGTCCTTTTCTAATTTGTTTATAGGTATTTTAGAAATACTTTATAAAGAATGAACTTTCGCGAGTTTCAGGACCTACCTTAGGGTCTCCATATTCACGTTTTAAGGTATGAAACGATTTGAGACACCCAGTTCTATGAAAAGTTTTATGAACGATTGAGCTTTCGGATGCCGCTTTCACATCCCCTTAATCGACGGGCGAGAACGTGTTTCCATCTCGATTAGACTTCTCCCCGGGATTCGACGATGGGAGTCCCGGGGCTGCCCTCGCCCAAGGCGAGTGTTAGGGGTTAAATCTTTCCTCGGCAAGCAATATTTAATACGGCCCCGGTGTCGGGAACTCGCGTTCTCCAATTTTCAATATTACCATCCCGGGGAAAAGATCCGCGTCCACGTACGTGAGGCGCGTACGGAAGAGGGTCGTCTTTGGGAACACACGTAACTTGGCGCAATCACGTGGGCAGGACGTACAGACGTGGCCATTACTGGTGCACCGTGAGGCGTACAGTCGAAGCTGACCTCTGGCTCTGGCTGGTCTTCCTTCGTCTCCCTTCGACTTCCTTCCTGCCCCTCTTCGGGTTCTCTTTGACGCCTCTTCTGCCTCTTGGGGTTCTCTTCGGTGCCTCTTTGGTGCCTCTTCTGCCTCTCCTTGGTCCCTCTTCTGCCTCTCCTTGGTCCCTCTTCTGCCTCTCCTTGGTCCCTCTTCTACCTCCCTTCACGACCCCTCTTCAGCTTCTCTTCTACCTCTCTTAGACCCCTCTTCGGCCTCTTCTTCCTTGCCGAGTCAAATTCTCCTCGACCGACCCGGCTCGTGCCTTCGCAAAGGCCAGCCAGCCTCCGGCAGCCCCGCTGACAGCGACTCAGGACCACGAGAATCACTCTTCTTAGAAACATCGATATGAATACGCTTTGTGCCCGCCAAGGCGGCTCCGGACGATGTTGTCCCCCCCGGGAGCCACGTCGCTTCAACTCGAGAACGCGAGCGCGTTTCCGCTCGCCGAGTCGGTGCCCATCCTGCGGATTCGAGACGGGCAAAACGTCTCGAGTGGCGCACCTTGATACCCCTGCTTCGGTTAGAAGCTGTTATGGGGCACCAAGGAACTGATCACGTGCATAGAGTGATGCACACCGACACCCCTTGGTGCCTATTGCTGGGGATAAATCCAGTCGAGCTGTCGCGTACTTAGGCGTCGGCACCCTTACCGACGAGTACAAGCAAGACCAAGGATAGAGACTAGCTGTTATGGGGCACCAAGGAACTGATCACGTGCATAGAGTGATGCACACCGACACCCCTTGGTGCCTATTGCTGGGGATAAATCCAGTCGAGCTGGCGTTATCGTCCTTTCGATTCGATGTCGCGTACTTAGGCGTCGGCACCCTTACCGACAAGTACAAGCAAGACCAAGGATAGAGACTACCATGATCTTGATCTTGGTCTCACAATTGTGGTCAGGTCTTGGTCACGGTTTTAGACTTGCAGAAGGTGAGAAGAGCACAAATAGTGCGAGACCAAGACCCAAAACCAAGACCTGGACCGAACTTCCTCGTCTCTGGATGACATGGACGGGATAAAGAGATATTCTTTTTCAATTGTTATTCCAGCATTACTGGAATACTTGGATGTAAGTGCGTGTAATAGGAAGGATGTAGATGTAGAAGGGGAATCCTTATCACGAGGTTAGAAGATACATAACGCGTATGGCGTACAATGGCGGACATGAATGCCTCCCCTGCAGATACGGCATCGCCTGTGCAGGATGGGAGGGCATTGATGTCTCCCAGTGTACAATGGCGGACATAAATGCCTCCCCTGCAGATACGGCATCGCCTGTGCAGGATGGGAGGGCATTGATGTCTCCCAGTGTAGACGTATAGTGGAGGTATGGTGAACGTATGGATGTAGATCCGCTTGCATCCACCATCGAGGAACGACCAAAAACCGAGCTTCAGGGCCCGATGGGACCTTCTTTTTAATATAATCCACAATCCATAATCCATAATCCAGATCGGAAAGCCAGTACCGCGCCGGCTTAGAGACATTCTTTATCAATTGTCATTCCAGTATTACTGGAAAACTTCGATGTAAGTGCGTGAAATAGGAAGGATGTAGATGTAGAGGGCGGAATCCTTAACACGATGATGTAGGTATTGTAGACGTATGATGTGCGTATTGTAGACGTATGACGTACGTATTGTACACGTATGATGTACGTATTGTAAACGCATGACGTACGTATTGTAGACGTATGATGTACGTATTGTAGACACATGACGTACATATTGTACACGTATGATGTACGTATTGTAGACGTATATTGGAGGTACGGTGAACGTATAGATGTGGATCCGCTTGCATCCACCGTGGAGGAACGACGAAAAACCGAGTTTCGGGGCCCGACGAGGCCCCGCCGGAGGCTCTTTCCTTATCTTAATATAATCCACAATCCATAATCCATAATCCGGATCGGAAAGCCGGCACCGCGCGATCCGCGAGCCTTTAAGGAGTCGCCGCTCGGTAGAATCGCGCCTTCTTATCTGCGCATCGGATGACCTCTCGCGGCCCCTCTTCGCCTATTGGCGGCGAATCGCATGTCTGGTGGACGGAACACCTATTGTCCACTTAAGGGGGGGTAGTTTTGCGAATATTGCCCCCTGACCCCCCTTGGAGGCGCCCCGAGTCCGTTTTGGGGAACCGGCATACAGGATCCTTGAAAGTACCCTCGGTGGCGGTCTCTAGGACCTTCCAGGGACGCGGAAAAGAACCCGCTGCGGAGGCTGGGCGGACAATTAATCCGCGTCGGGAAGTCCGCTAGGATGAGTCTTTAACACGAAACGCGCGAACTCGCCGGCGCGGGTTATGGACGGAGCGGAGAGCGGGTTGACGGATTTTTTCATTCCGAGCCTGCGATCGCTCTTGCCTCCTCCACCTACCGATCTGCCTATCGACGAGCCTCTTCCTTATACCGATAGTGGATAAAGAAAAGTCGCGTGTCGGCGATCCGCCGATCGCCTGCGAATATCTCGATGGCCGCGATCGATCGCGCCAACCGGCGGATGCGTGCCGGGATTTATCGAGCCGCATGCGGACGCCGATCTTCGGAGGCGTTTCCCTGGACTATACGTTACTTATCGTTAATTGTTACCCAGGGATATACATTCCGCGGGGTTATCCTTAATTGTCAGCGAGGTGTAATTCCGAATTCAATGTACTTAAGGTACCGATATTTTGTTCAAGTGTGTGTAAAAATTATATACACTCCGCGGGATTATCCTTAATTGTCAGCGAGGTGTCTTATGCGCTTCTATGCTGAAACGATGGAAATACGAGGTCTCGAAGTAAAAATTTAATTAACCTGGAAATCACAGATGGCTCTCATATTTCGATCGATATACAATTATCGAAGGCTCTGATATGAGAAACGAAAGGGTCAGGACAATTTTACGACAATTTAGAACACTCTGATAATTGATAAACTCGCATTTGAACGGGATAAATGCAAAAAAAGTGTTTTATTCGCTTCTATGCCAAAACGATGGAAATACGAGGTCTCGGAGTGAAAATTGAATTGACCTGGAAATCACAGATGGCGCAGGGGGTCCCTCTGCAGTCAATTAGGGCCTCAGAAAACACAAATCCAGAGGATTTCTGGAGTTTTACTTTGATTTCTTTATAATTATTCTACGAAAACCACAGGTGGAGTATGCCATTCGGTACAATACCCAATATAATTCGACCCAGCTGTCAATATAAAAACCAACGTCGACAACGTAGCCATTTAGAAAAATCTTCTTTATCAACGTCGATCGAGTTCCTCGACGCGTTTCATCTTCACCTTAACGTAAGGTGCCGTCTTTGTAGCGACCAAGAAGAGGTCGAAGAAGGAACGAATAGAGAAAACGTTTCTAATTAATGTCCCGCAGCCGGGATTATTAGTTACGCGAGTGAACCCGCCACCGTCGATTTTCCCTCTCATAATTCTCCTCTCCGTCGTTTGAAGGGGGTGGAAAAATGGGAATAAAGGCGGCCGCAGCAGGGGAGCCTCCGAGAGGGAAATTTACGAGGGAAATGGAATCTCTCGCGGGGAGAGAGGAGCTGCATTTCGAGTGCATTCGCGACTCATTTATGCAAATCGCCGAAGACCGTTAAAGGCCGGCTCTAAATCTTAACGGGCCCGGGGCACTAACTCATCCGCCGCGCGAAACGTGTGGGAGCGAGAGAGACGGACCGATCGCGTAAGCGAAGGTGCGAGAGAGACGGAGAGAGACCGAGGTCCGGCAAGCCTCGCGACTAAACAAACCCCATTACCAAATGAACTCAGACCCGCCTCGGTGCGACGAATTTATTGCCGGCGGGATTCTCGACTCGTCGGAGATCGCCGATTGCCAACGTTTCCTGTCCCCGCCGAGCCAACATCCGCCATTTTCTGCCCGGAGACTTTCCCATGGGAAAAATCATCTACTCCGGCTATAAATGGGCTAATTTCGTGCGAGCGAGCACGCAATTTTGGGATGTAAGTGCAAAAAGACTTCATCCGTGATTTGGGGATGTTTTTTCCGGCGATTTAAATTCTTATTATCCGGTCGTAGTAGGGGAATATTAATTCAATAATTATTTTTCAACGCCTTTCCCGGCGATATACTTATTATCCAGTGGTAGGAGCGGAACATAAATTCGATAATTATTTTTCAACGCCTTTTCCGGCGATACACTTATTATCCAGTGATTGTAGTGGACCATAAATTCCAGAACTATTTTTTGAAAAGAATTGAAAGTGGAAAAAGGTTTGTTTCATAATTTTGGGACGTCTTTTCCAGCGATCCACTTATTACCCAGTGGTTGTAGCGGAACATGAATTCCAAAAGTATCTTTGAAAAAGAAACGAAAATAGAAAAAGATTTGTTTCATGATTCTGAGGCGTATTTTCTGGCAATACACTTATTATCCAGTGGTAGGAGCGGAACATAAATTCGATAATTATTTTTGAACGCCTTTTCCGGCGATACACTTATTATCCACTGTTGTAGCGGACCATAAATTCCAGAATAATTTTTCTAAAACAATTGAAAGTGAAAAGAGGTTTGTTTCGTGATTTTGGGATGCCTTTTCCGGCGATCCACTTATTACCCAGTGGCAGTAGCGGACCATAAATTCCAGAATAATTTTTCGAAAAGAATTGAAAGGGGAAAAATGTTTGTTTCATGACTCTGGAACGTCTTTTCCAGCGATTTAAATACTTATTATCCGGTGGTAGTATCGGAATATAAATTCGATAATTTTTTTTGAACGCCTTTTCCGGCGATACACGTATTATCCACTGTAGCGGACAATAAATTCCAGAATTATTTATCGAAAAGAATTGAAAGGGGAAAAATGTTTGCTTCGTGATTTTGGGACGTCTTTTCCAGCGATCCACTTATTACCCAGTGGTCGTAGCTCTCGCGGGATCTCTCAGTCCCACCTGGGAATCGGCTTGGATCGAAACGGGAGGATCACGGTAGATCCCGCAGCGCATGATCCATGCGGATCGGCCGGATAACGTGCGCGGTATAGAATGTCGGAAATTATAGGGTATTATACACGGGGCAGCGCGAGGATACGCGATTCGAGGAAGATAGTCCGTGGGGTCCGGGCCGAGCCGCGCGTTTATAAGGTCGATTTTAATAGGGGCTTGGTTACAATTATGAGCCGGTAATGGGCCCCGGCACTCATTACCTCGCTAAACTGGAACTAATTATTATGTTTCACGGCGCGTTGCGAAAATTCCGCCTGGGCCCTGAGAGCGCCGCGTTCCGCATCCTCTCGGTGCAAAGATGCGCTCGAGGATGTCCAAAAGGGCCGCAAAACCTCTCAAAAGCACGTTCTCCCAATATCAATGATAACTTATGATCCTACAATATAAATAACGCCCGCTAAAATCCATAAATTCGTTTCCGATTCCTCAA
This sequence comes from Orussus abietinus, assembly GCF_000612105.2. Classification (NCBI taxonomy): domain Eukaryota; kingdom Metazoa; phylum Arthropoda; class Insecta; order Hymenoptera; family Orussidae; genus Orussus; species Orussus abietinus. Next base: position 11,266 of record NW_019394511.1, read on the forward strand.
ATCGCAAAAAAGTTCGATTTGTGGGTTTAGGTAATCGTTATCACCCCCTAGTCGCTTTGTAATCCATTGTTTACGGTACGACGAGAAATGGATCTTGCTTTTATTCAAGCATATTATTGCAAACGTTATTGTTAAGACATGTAGTAGATTCCATAAATCGCAAAAAAGTTCGATTTGTGGGTTTAGGTAATCATTATCACCCCCTAGTCGCTCTGTAGTCCATTTTTTACTGTACAACGTGAAATGGATCTTGCTTCTGTTCCAGCATATTATTGCAAACGTTATTGTTAAGACATGTAGCAGATTCCTTAAATAGCAAAAAAGTTCGATTTGTGGGTTTAGGTAATCGTTATCACCCTGTAGCCGCTTTTTAATCGATTTTTTTACGGCACGACATGAAATGGATCTTGCTTCCGTTCCAGCACATTATTGCAAACGTTATTATTAAAACATGTAGCAGATTCCCTAAATCGCCAAAATATTCGATTTGCGTGCTCGGGTAATCATTACCATCCCCTAGCCGCTTTATAATCCATTTTTTACGGCACGACATGAAATGGATCTTGCTTCCGTTCCATCATATTATTGCAAGTGTTATTATTAAGACATGCAGTACATTTGTAAATTTCTCTCAGGTGTTTAGAGAAGCCGATTCCGCGCGACTCCCCTCGAATCTCGATTTCCGACCTACCCCACCCTCGGGAGGGTGCGAAAAACTAAGGCCCGGTCTCGTTAAAATTCCGCGAAGGTGTGAGAAGGCCCCGACGGAGAGCTCAATCTTCCGCAGAGCGTTTTACCCGTCCGGGCCGCGCGGCTTTGGGAGGGCCCCGAACGGGATGGAGAGAGACGAGAGAAATCCCCGCACGGGAGGGAGGAAGACCAGAGAAATCCCCGCACGGGAGGGACGAAGACCAGAGAAATCCCCGCACGCACCACCACGTGGGGAGTCGGTGGGTGCCACGCTCGAAAAGGGCCGCGAGTGTGCGAACGTATTAACACCTCGAAGGATTTATGGTATTGGGTGCTCGAGCCGGGGGTCCCCCGCGGCATGGCGGCCCGGTCTCACAGAGGCCACTGGAACAAATGGGCTCAATTTCATATTTTGTAACACCCTCGGCCAACGGCATCCACCCGCACCCACGCACCTTGCGATCCGTTTCACGCATCTCTCTCTCTCTCTCTGCGTTCCGCGCCCGCGAGCACCTCGAGGTACCGAGAGCAATCCTCCGACACCCCCACTTAATCCGTGTACTTAGTCGATCCGACTCGACTTATGAGAGAATCGAAAAGTGCGAGACTTCTGAACTCGATTTCCACCCAGATCTCCGAGGATCTATGGGAATCCCTTGGGGTGCTGGGAACCCACTCCCCTGTAGTTATAGGATTTGGGAGGTGTAGAGGAAAATCCAGGATCGCTTAGAATCGCGTTATCAATTTTTAGGATTATTCCTGAGAATCCCATTTTCGGGAAAAGCTGGCAAAACAATGGGCAAGTGCTTAAGGTGATGTGGAACACCGCCATTTAATCCGCGCACTTAGTCGATCCGATTCGACCTTATGAGAGAATCGAAACGAGCGAGACTTCTAAACTCGATTTCCACCCAGATCTCCGAGGATCTATGGAAATCCCTTGGGATGCTGAGAACCCACTCACTCACTGGCATAGAAGCGCATAAAACACTTTTTTTGCCTTTATCCCGTTCAAATGCGAGTTTATCGATTACCAGAGTTTTTCGACTTTTGTCATATTTCAACATCGATAATTGTATATTGATCCAACTTTGATAATTGTATATTGATCCAACTTCGATAATCGTATATTGATCCAACTTCGATAATCGTATATTCATCCAACTTCGCTAATTGTATGTTGATCCAACTTCGATAATCGTATATTGATCCAACTTCGCTAATTGTATGTTGATCCAACTTCGATAATTGTATATTGATCCAACTTCGATAATAATTGTATATTGATCCAAATATGAGAGCTGAACGGCATTTTAGTTCTGGTCTGTTCTAAGTTAAAACATCTTTTCCAAAAATCCTAATTTTGTATGTGAGGACAATCCTTCGACAATCACGAGTCATGTGACAAAGTGTCGAACAGTTTAGTCGAATACCCTTAAAAAAAAGAATTGTATTCGAATCGATTGATTCGAAGGGGGTTTCAAATCCAAATTTTGAATGTGTCAGGACAATTCTTAGACAATCACGAGTCATGTGACAAAGTGTCGAACAGTTTAGTCGAATACCCTTAAAAAAGAAAATTGTATTCGAATCGATTGATTCGAACGAGGTTTCACTTCACCTTAAGAACCTCTCGGAAAGAAGCATGTATAGCAACAAATTAACGTTTAACGGCCCTCGTATCCAGATGAGAATTTCGAGTCGACGCTAAGTATTTCGTAGGTGTCTCGGGGTGAAGAAGTCGATTTTTCAGCGATAATTTCTCCGGAGGTTTGACGTTTCTCGTTTGGAGAGGTGCTTCGTAACTTTACCACGTGGCCTTTTTCCGTCATTCGATGATGCATCGTCCCTGAACACGAAAGCAACGCGCCACCTTCGCACTCCCTATCATCTCCGGAGGGGCTAACAAATTGATACGATTTGTTGTTAACGGTCTCACCGCTAAGTGGGGCCCGATTTGTCGGTGTACCGGCACAATGTTGCAAAGGTACTTGCACGTGCAGACGTACAGGATGTTTTTTTTCTCTCCAGGATCCCTCTTGCATCTTCGGCCGTTCCGTAAGCGTTCACCTACGAGAATACTATTAGCGTCCATTAATTGCGAGGCGAATGCCTCGATTAATTCTACTTGGTCTGGGATTGCGTAAAGAGTTTCCTCGCAGGTCTCGCTGGCGATTGTAATTATCCGCAGATATCTCGATGATCGAGGCTGTAATTTTCGACACAGTATCAATTTCTAGCCTTTCCGAGCGAAACCACTTTCCCTACACGCCATGCCCTGCGCGTGACCGAGACGGAGGTAGACATATTTCCACTTAATGAGTACTTTTCCGGGGAATATAAATACTCGAGCGTCATAAATGGCAGACTGCGAGGCAAATCGAGCCTTAATTTCGATAATTCTCGTCATCCCGAGGACGAGATACAAGGGAGAAAGAATTACGAGCATCACTGGAAAGCAGAGATGCTGCAGGACCGAAGAGTGAGGTCATTACTGGTACTTCGTTGTCCGGCAATCTGCACGTTTTTAAATTTAATTTAATTATACGCCGATTAATTACATCTTGAGAGGCCGAAAGAAAATTACCAAGGACAATACATACATCGATTTAACTAATTTTACTCCGTTTTTAGATTTTTTATTTTTCAATGGCCATACAAAAAGATCACACAACAGCAATGCTGCCTGGTTCTTTAATGTTCATCCTAAACGTTGGTTAAAAAAATAGTTCAATGACTTTATTCCTAACGTTTTTCGTTACTCCGTTTTTAGATTTTTATTTTTGAATGGCCATACAAAAAGATCACACAACAGCAATGCTGCCTGGTTCTTTAATGTTCATCCTAAACGTTGGTTAAAAAAAATAGTTCAATGACTTTATGCCTAACGTTTTTAAAATTAATTTAATTATACGCCGATTAATTACATCTTGAGAGGCTTAAAGAAAATGACCAAGGACAAGTAAACACATCAAATTAACCAATTTTTCTCCGTTTATAGATTTTTATTTTTGAATGGCCATACAAAAGGATCACACAACAACAATGCTGCCTGGCCCTTTACTGTTCACCCTAAACATTAGTTGAAAAATAGTTCAATGACTTTTTTCCTAAATCTTGTTTTACAAAGAGTATCGCCAGGTAATTCTCTTCGTCGAGGCGTGAATGACCGTTTGCAAATAAATATCCCCATACTTTCAGGGTAATTATCAAGAGTCGTTAATTCCCTGAGGTACTCTAGGTATCTCGAGAGGAGGCAGACCCGAGAAATTCATTGGAGGTCCTTCGAGGTCCTGTTTCCCAGATCTTGGGCGAGCATTAAACCAGAAAAGGTTTATAGGGTCGATAGGGCTCTAAATAGATCGACGCTTGTCCTGGGTAAAAATCCAGGGCGTGTCGTCCGCCCCATAAAGATTACATTCCAGGTTGAAGGGGACTCTTCGGGGTCGTCTTCGTCGTCGAGCGACTTTTCGTTATCGGGCCGCTTTAATGGACCTAGGGACTTTCTACGCCCCTCGGGGAGGAAAGTCCTTTCATCGGACGAGGCCTCGAAGAGCTCCTCGAAGATCGCACCAGGTCGTGAGATAGTCAAACACGGGGAACCGTAGACCGACAATGAAATATGTAACGGCGAGCCTTTGTCACCAACACTGGATGTGTCATGTGTGTTCACCAGTGCCCCGGGTGAACCTGACTCGGTGTTTGGTGAAACAGTTTGAGGGGCTTACATAATTGTCGGGCAAACGTTGACCGTCTTCGGAAAGGAGCATCGTCGTAGAGAGGCATCCATTCCTCGTCTAGACCGGCGGGATCTCCAAAGAAAATAGACACGGGTTCACCTTCGACTTAGGATTACTTTTTCACGCGACACGTAATGGAAATGGACTTCATTTTTATGCGATTTTCGACCATATCGAGCAATCGGGAGGTACCGTGCATACTTTCGATAATTAATGTACGTCCAGGTCTTCCTTCTTCGCGTATATAAATGTGCACACGCATGCACTCCTTTGTACCCGGGGAGACATCAATGCCCTCCCATCCTGCACAGACGATGTCGTATCTGCAGGGAAGGCATTCGTGTCCGCCATTGTGCACCGCAATGCTCGAAAGACTTGCAAATCCTTATTAAATTGATATCTTCAGACTACTTTTTCCCGCGACGCGTAATGGAGGTGGACTTCATTTTTTGCGATATGCGATATTCGACCATATCGAGCAATCGGTAGGTACTGTACATACTTTCAATAATTAATGTACGTCCTCCAGGTCTTACTTCTTCGCGTATATAAATATGCACAAACATGCACTCCCTTGTACTCCGGCTTGCAAATCCTTAATAAATTGACATCGATACAGTGCGATGCGTGATTTCGCGTTAGCAATTACCGCCACGCCCGCGCACTCAGAGGGTACTTATAGGAAAAACGGTGACGTGGCTTCACGCGGATGTACAACCATTTTGGAGAAATTATTAAACCGCCGGTTAATGCACCGATATATGCGCCGGTGCATTAATTCGCTTTTGCACACATTACCGTGCCCACACACGACGCTTCGGCCATTGCACGCCGTGCTCGCAGGCGTTTTAACGCGGGTGCAGATCGCTCGTTATTAGTCAAATTTACGAGTACTCGCAAGCATCTATCTAGGTTCGTGCATTGGCTTTCAATAGACATCGCGAACTCACGTCGCGGTCTCTATTATCCTCCATTAGAAGGGCCTTATGCAAGGAACAACTTAATCGGCGTTCCCGAGCTTCGTGGCGGCCGTTTCGAAATCCGGATCAGAAACTCACCGGAAGAAAAACTTCAAGTGGGATTTTCTTTACTCCAATTCACAGGAAACTCAAATAATGCGTGAATGTGGAATCCAGTCAGAGGCACAAACGAAACCAGTAGTAGCACAGAATAATTTCTATTTATTTCTATATATTTCTTGTCTTATTTCTTATTTCTATATATTTCTTGTCTTATTTCTTATTTCTATATATTTCTTTGTAATCTTTGCTAAATATCTCAAGATTTCATTCGAAGATATATGAAATATTTCTTGAAAATCTCAATGATGTATTTAGTTTCAATAATTTATATACATATAGAGAAATTATATTTTTTAACTCATTAACATAATAAAAATACATTTTTCACTTCACGATTATTATCGGACACTTCATTTAGTATCAAAAGACACGAGAAATTTTTCCAATATTTCATTATGGGAGCAAAACGTGTGATTTTGATTTTAAATATCTTTTAAACGTTTATAAAGTATTCGGCAGATAATATTTAAAAGATATAACACTTTTATTAAAATGAAACGAAATGTTTTGTATATCTGGTAGAAAAATATTATGAAAACACAGGGAAGTAATATTATATAAATATTATAAAGATAATATCCTAAAGAAAACGATTTGCAAATATTTCAAATGTCTGCTAAATAGTTACAACAAAATGTACGATATTCGTTAAATATATAGAAAATATAGGAGAAATATTTTGTGCTACTAGGGTTGATTCGAATCGACTGATTTGAGGGGGGTTTCACATCACCTTAAACCTACAAAACCACCCAATCGAGTCCTCGTTATCATCGGCGCCCTCGATAAAGAGGACCTTGCGAAATATCGACGAATCTTATTCAATGGCAATTATTAAAGCCGCGTTGTGCGGTGCAATTGCGATCGCAAACATTACCATGCCCACGCGCGGCTTTCTCGTAGTGCGTACTCTCGGTACGGAGGTGCGCACGTGCTTCGGCGGGTGCAGATCGCTCGTTGTTCCTCAAATTTACGAGTTATCGCCGGCATCCATCCAGAGCCGTTCGCCAGCTCGAGGGCCGACATTGTCCTTGCTATTCCGCGCCGATGAACAACCACTAAATATTTTCCCGCTCGAATTCATTGCGACGGGCAGCGTTTATTACCCCCGCGAAACGCGCCGCTACTTCCTGCCTGGTTGCAAAGTTACAGTGCCACGTACTACAGCTGACTGCAGCTGACTGCAGCAGACTGCAGTGGACTGCAGCCTAATCCCGCATTTCCAGTGGAGTTCTCAATAGGACGTGGTTGATGCAGTACCGGCTCGTTGCAATAGGTACAACTTGGCTTCCATTGCATAAATTCCCCTTTTTCCTCGAGTGGTCTCTGCATGGACCGTTCCACCGTTTCCACAACTTCCTGATCGAGATCATCGAATGGCGAATCGTTACCAGGATGTGTGGGGCACCTTGCAGCGGGTATTCCAATCGAAGGTACAATGGCGGACACGAATGCCTCCCCTGCAGATACGGCATCGCCTGTGCAGGATGGGAGGGCATTGATGTCTCCCAGTGTAGGCGCACTATATTCCTAAACACTGCTTTCTAACGCGCTAACGCTAACTAAATGCTGATTAAAGGGTTCACTGGCGGACATGAATGCCTCCCCTGCAGATACGGCATCGCCTGTGCAGGATGAGAGGGCATCGATGTCTCTCAGTGTACAATGGCGGACATGAATGCCTCCCCTGCAGATACGGCATCGCCTGTGCAGGATGGGAGGGCATTGATGTCTCCCAGGGTACTGACGGGAGGTCTAAGGAAGGAAATGGTATTGTAGGGCATGTGTCGGCTTAAAGTGATAGGAAAAGGTTATTCTATGTACGTAAACGTTGGAAAGATTCGGTACACCCAGTTTTAAGAGAAGTATCGACGAACGGACCTCTCTTTGATGCCAGATCATCGAATGGCGAATCGTTACTAGGAAGTGTGGGGGACCTTGTAGTAGGTACTCGGTGCAGAAGGTATTTCAATTCGAAGGTACAATAGCGGACACGAATGCCTCCCCTGCAGATACGGCATCGCCTGTGCAGGTTGGGAGGGCATTGATGTCTCCCAGGGTACTGGCGGGAGGTCTAAGGAAGAAAATGGTATTCTAGGGCATGTGTCGGCTTAAGGTGATATAAAAGGGTTATTCTATGTACATAAACGTTGGAAGGATTCGGTACACCCAGTTTTAAGAGAAGTATCGACGAACGGACCTCTCTTTGATGCCGCTTTTACACATCGCCTTAAGCCAGGAGGAAATTCTGTGATCCTCCCGTCCAGTTTTGTACAGAATGACAGAGTAACTCTTGTATCTTCCTCATTATATGAGATCAAGGGGGCTTAGGCTGTCTATAAGTGCAGAGTCGCCTCCATTACCGACACGGGGCCCGATGCGTAATGAACGGGCCCAAGGGTCGGCGACGACTCAATCGTCGTCGCCGGACGTCTCGTTACGGAGGGCGTTCCAAATAGCGAGCAAATTGGCGCGACTCCCACACCGTCGAGGAGGATTCGCGTGCGAGTGGTACACCGGATCGCATCATAACGAGGGCCCTCTTCGTGCGTGCGCCGTTCCGGGCCCCACGGCCGGGGCCGTTATATATTGCGTTACGCGTGCGCGTATGTAATTGCGGGCACCGTCCACGAAAGCGTTTTGATTTATGTCTTCATACGCGAACCCGGTGAGCGCGTGGGCCGCCCTCGCTCGTTTCCACGGGGCCCGTTCGTTTCCACGGGGCCCGTTCATTTCCATGGACGCTAGGGAACGCGATAGGGCCCACCAGAGATCCCCGATCGGGGAATAAACTCGGGCCCGATGGTCCTCCTAATTAAGAGTCCCCGTCAATTTGGCCGGTCGCATTTTAGGGCCCTACGCCCACGGGGCCCTGACCGGACCCCCCGCGGTCGCCTCCAACGCCTAATTATGGAACGGGCCCTATCTCACGACTGGCCCCGCCGACGAGGCGAGTAACTCGGAATCCTCCCTCGATTTAGGAAAATTGGATAACGTCCTGCTGGGAAAGTCGCGGTTTCCTTTTGGGCCTGCTGGCGATCGAAACGAACCTGCGGTCCCGACATCCGAAGGACGTTTCCAACGTAAGGTTTATACGGGGAATTATACGCCGTGGAGATTAATTTTAATCTCCACGGCGTATAATTCCCCGTATAAACCTTATAAAATAAAATAAATAAAATAAAAAGACATTAAATCGATCTCGTGACTCGTAAGACCCGGCGATCGAGCGATCGACATGCCATGAGAATGCTCCCTTAAAAATCGAAACGACGCCCTTCAAAGTGCCCACCGCCATTTTGAAATCCAAGGCTCTTTCGAGGCCATTTTCCAGTCCAGATTAATCTTTCCGCGTAAGTGGCGACAATCAAGCGAACGACACGCCATGAGAATGCTCCCTTAAAAATCGAAACGACGCCCTTCAAAGTGCCCACCGCCATTTTGAGATTCAAGATCCTTCCTCTCGAGGCCATTTTCGCGTCCAAATTAATCTTTCCGCGTAAGTGGCGGCGATCAAATGATCGACATGCCATTAGAAAGCTCGCTTAAAAATCGAAACAATACCCTTCAAAGTGCCCACCGCCATTTTGAGATCCAAGATCCTTCCTCTCGAGGCCATTTTCGCATTTAGGAAAACCTTTTCGCATAAGCGGCGACGATCGAACGATCGACACGTCATGAGAATGCTCCCTTAAAAATCGATACGACGCCCTTCAAAGTGCCCACCGCCATTTTGAAATCCAAGATCCTTCCTCTCGAGGCCATTTCCCCGTCCAGGAAAAACTTTCCGCGTAAGTGGCGGCGATCGAGCGATCGACATGTCCGGACATCCCCGGAGATGCGAACCGTCGTCGCGGTCGGCGCGTACACGCACGTACACGCGCGAAACGTGCGCGGGCAATAACGTTCCCCCGTGAGATAAGACCGGCCAGGGCATCCAGCTGCGAAGCTCGCATAAACTCGGCCGATTGGATCCTAAATCGGTGCCGGTCGCTTGTTTAAGAGCCGCACACACGGGCGCGCACGCCCCCGGTGAATCACGCGTCGATCGCTCGCACGTATACATGTCGCGAGCGGCGCGCCACGTGTAAATTTCGTGGCGACCGCCGATGGACCGGATGCGGATGAGGAGGACCGGGTAGGGCCCAGTGGGCCTTAGGGCCCCGAAGAGGTCGCTCTTGGTCAAGAAACGGTTCACCGTCACGGGGCGCGAGAGGAGGTGTGGTCGGGCCCGACGTATCTGCCGATCTCCCCGTCCGACCCGATTGTCATAAACAGCTGATCGGCCACGTGGAAGCGCGCGGAGGACGGACCTCTCGGCCTTTCGGCCTAATGGGCCTTTATGCGCCGGCCCGACCCGGGGGAGGAATCCCGGAGATCCGTCCACGTGGCGGACGAGAGATAAGTTATCGAGGCGAACGTGAAAGGGGTTCTGGATCGAGTGGGATCGAGTACTTACGAAACGAAGATGAACAGCTACGAAAGTCTGGGGCTACTCTCTTGGGAATTGGTGAACATGATTTCTCCCAACGGATGTTGGATGTATATGGATTGTGTGTTTTAAGGATGATAATACGAAGATGAACAGATGCGAATGTCTAGGAGCTATTTTTTTGGAAATTGGTGAACATGATTTCTCCCAACGGATATTGGATGTATATGGATTGAGTGTTTTAAGGATGGTAATACGAAGATGAACAGCTATGTCTGGGGCTACTCTCTTGGAAATTGGTGAACATGATTTCTCCCAACGGATGTTGGATGTATATGGATTGTGTGTTTTAAGGATGATAATACGAAGATGAACAGCTACGAAAGGCTAGGAGCGATTCTCTTGGAAGTCGGTGAACATGATTTCTCCAAACGGATATTGGATGTATATGGATTGAGTGTTTTAAGAATGATAATATGAAGATGAACAGCTGCGAATGTCTAGGAGCTATTTTTTTGGAAATTGGTGAACCTAATTTCTCCCAACGGATATTGGATGTATATGGATTGTTTATTTTAAGAATAATAATACGAAAATGAACAGCTACGAAAGTCTAGGGCCTATTCTCTTGGAAGTCGATGAACATGATTTCTCCCAAAAGATATTGGATGTCTATGGATTATGTATTTTAAGAATGATAATACGAAGATGAACAGCTACGAAAGTCTATAGGTTATTCTCTTGGAAATCGGTAAACATGATTTCTCCCAACGGATATTGGATGTATATAGATTGTGTATTTTAAGAATAATAATACGCAGATGAACTGCTACGAAAGTCTAGGGCCTATTCTCTTGGAAATCGGTGAACACGATTTCTCCCAGCGGATATTGGATGTCTATGGATTATGTATTTAAAGAATGATAATACGATCGATTTTGCGATTCGCTGGATCCGATGAAGGGGAGTACCGAACAAGGTGGAGTAATGGCATCCACGTTCGAATCCAATGAGAAACAAAACCGAAAGGACACGCGGAACGCTCGCAGCGTTATTATTTCACCGTTCACCATGGCTACATTGTTTATAGTGACCCCCGAGAGGTCACTTCTGGCGATTAAGTGGCAAAAATCGCGTAAGCGAGTCTTTCAGGCCACACGTGACCCCTGAAAGGGTTAAACAAAATTCCTCCTGCACGGGTAATCCTGCAGAGTCCGTACCATAATCCCATGATACGGTGTTTCCTATACACGAGAATTAGCCATTCATCTTCATATACGTTCAGAATTTCCTCCCACGGAAACTTCATCTCCATCTCCGAATTTTTCGCCGACAATCCGAGCCGAAGGCTAAAGCCCCAATTATTCTAAATCACGTTAACGATAAGATATATTAATGCGTGTACTGCGCATTGGGAATTCCCAGACTCGAGGAGACCATGGGGAGGAAAAGTTAAAAAACAATTAAGAAGTCCGAAGCCTCTCTGTATTTAAGGAAAAAGTTAAACCATTACCGAAGGAACTGTCTGACGTTTTCCAGACAAGTTTATATTTTATTCTGTGTGACGAATGTGTCGACAACTTCTTTGGAACTTTCTTCAAGGTACTGCAAAATCAGGGAATTAATCATTAACTACAGAAATGTGGGCTTACTGGTTCAGATGGTCTCACATTTTATGTTAATACCATCTCTCCACCCTTAATGAATTTAATTTGGTCGCAATGCTTATCCTAGGAAGCTTAGTTTTTTTAAAGATTACCTATTATTTGCATTTTACAATGAAAAAAGTGAGACGATCTCCGAGAGCAGGTATCCGTGTCATGATAACAAATCATCATGATTGTTAAGGGGATGTGAAAGTGGCATCCGAAGAGTCACTCGTTTGAAACTTTTCAACATTAATGGGAAATCTATCCTCAAGGTGGTGACCCTCGTGAAATTTCATTTTTTACAACAAATTTTAAAGATATCTATGAACTTTTATGGATAAAGGTTGGTTTTAAATCTCCATATCTTGTATTAATACCATCTCTCCACCCTTAATGAATTTAATTTGGTCACAATGCTTCACCTAGAAACCTTAATTTTCTTAAAGATTACCTATTATTTGCATTTTACAATGAAAAAAGTGAGACGATCTCCGAGAGCAGGTATCCGTGTCATGATAACAAATCATCATGATTGTTAAGGGGATGTGAAAGTGGCATCCGCAGAGTCACTCGTTTGAAACTTTTCAACATGAATGGGAAGTCTATCCTCAAAGTGGTGATTTCATTTTTTACAACAAATTTTAAAGATATCTATGAACTTTTATGGATAAAGTTTGATTTTAAAGCTTCACTTGGTACCCTTCATATGAGGCATGATAACGTGTCTGGGAAAAATCCCCATATCCGGCTGCTCCCATTGAAGGGGTTTAGGAGGAGAAGATCCCTTGGGACCACGCCTGTTCCCGGAGATCCCTTGGGACCTTCCTGGGCCTCACGGCGTCGGGCCCACGGAGTCGTTCCGGAGCGTGATGACGGGCCATCAGATAAGGACCCGTGTTTGCCTAACCTCCGACCTCCATTGGTCGGCATCCCCGGGTTCCCCAGGTTCCCCGGGTACCCAAGATCCCTTTAACCTGACTGACAGGTTCACCCGTCCCCGGTGATCGTTTAAAAGCTTTCTCGCGCACCTCCACCTCCGTTGGCGGACTTCAACGAGGGCATTAAGACTCAATTCTGCACCGATGATTGCCTTCAAGAAGAGGACTTGCTTTCGGTGGGTTAAGGTGAAGTGAAACCCCCTTCAAATCAGTCGATTCGAATACAACACTTTCTTTTAAGGGTATTAGACCAAACTGTCCGAAACTTTGACACATACATGTGACATTGACAGCTATGTCGAATTATATTGGGTATTGTACCAAATGGCATACTCCACCTGTCGTGATCACACAATAATTATAAAGAAATCGAAGTAAAACTCCAGAAATCCTCTGGATTTATGTTTTCTGAGGCCCTAATTGACTGCAGAGGGACCCCCTGCGCCATCTGTGATTTCCAGGTCAATTAAATTTTCTCTTCGAGACCTCGTATTTCCATCGTTTTGGCATAGAAGCGCATAAAACACTTTTTTTGCCTTTATCCCGTTGAAATGCGAGTTTATCGATTACCAGAGTGTTCTAAATTGTCATAAAATTGTCCTGACCCTTTCGATTCTCATATCAGAGCCTTCGATAATTGTATATCGATCGAAATATGAGAGCCATCTGTGATTTCCAGGTTAATTAAATTTTCACTCCGAGACCTCGTATTTCCATCATTTTGGCATAGAAGCGCATAAAACACTTTTTTTGCCTTTATCCCGTTGAAATACGAGTTTATCAATTACCAGAATGTTCTAAATTGTCGTCAAATTGTCCTGACCCTTTCAATTCTCATATCAGAGCCTTCGATAATTGTATATTGATCGAAATATGAGAGCTATCTGTAATTTCCAGGTCAATGAAATCTTCACTCCGAGACCTCGTATTTCCATCGTTTTGGCATAGAAGCGCATAAAACACTTTTTTTGCCTTTATCCCGTTGAAATACGAGTTTATCAATTACCAGAATGTTCTAAATTGTCGTCAAATTGTCCTGACCCTTTCAATTCTCATATCAGAGCCTTCGATAATTGTATATCGATCGAAATATGAGAGCCCGACGCCATTTTGGTCCTGGTCTGGGCTGTTAAAAATTTTTATTAAAGAATCCAAATTTTCAATGTGTCAGGACAATTGTCAGATGATCAGGAGTGATGTGTCAATGCTTCGGACAGTTTGTTCTAACACCCTTTAAAAAAAGTGTCGTATTCGAATCGACTGATTTGAAGGGTGTTTCACTTCACCTTAATGCCCGGTTACAAGGTATCGAACTGTGAAAGATCGACGATGATGGTCGATCGAGTAATTGCGCGGGTAATTAAGAGTCGGAGCTACCGCACCGCGCGCGGCAAGGAACAACACACCGAGTTGATTTGTTAGTTCGTTAAAAGCAGTAATTCGCAGGTGGATGTAGAGGGCGAGCGAGAGGAAGCGACGAGGAGGAACGCAGAGGGTCTACGCAGAGAGCGTAGAAGCGAACGGACGAAGACGCGAGATGGAATCACCATTAGAAGCAGTATCTCCTTCTTCTGCGTAATAAACCAATTCTCACTCGGCGAGCAGGGATAAAATGGCCCCGGCATCGTCTTCTGATTGGACCGCATTCCTCGTGGTGCCTTACACGCTTTATCGGCATTTTTCTCCCGCTTACTTTGTCGCTTTATGTACGCCGGTCCGCGGAATCTGAATAACGATTATATGACGTCCCGAGGCCAAATATGCATCCGAAATCATATGATGTGGCTTTGGTGAAGTATGAAGGATGCATAGGGAATTAATTGCTCTATTTGCATCTAGGTGTGCTCTTATAAATTTAAAGGCGTTCGACGTTTGGTCCAATGTTGCCTGCACGGACTGGGGAATTTCGCCCATATGTCAAAGTAGTTATTATAGAATCTGGATAACGATGATATGACGTCCCGAGGCTAAATATGCATCCGAAATCGTATGATGTGGCTTTGGTGAGCTGTGAAGGGTGCATAGGGTATTAATTGCTCTATTTGCATCTAGGTGTGCTCTTATAAATTTGAAGGCGTTCGACGTTTGGTCCAATGTTGCCTGCACGGACTGGGGAATTTCGCCCATATGTCAAAGTAGTTATTATAGAATCTGAATATTGATGATATGACGTCCCGAGGCTAAATATGCATCCGAAATCATATGATGTGGCTTTGGAGAGCTGTGAAGGGTGCATAGGGTATTAATTGCTCTATTTGCATCTAGGTGTGCTCTTATAAAGACAGGTGCAAAGTACTTTTAACCATTTAAAGGCGTTCAACGTTTGGTCCAATGTTGCCTGCACGGATTGGGGAATTTCGCCCATATGTCAAAGTAGTTATTATAGAATCTGGATAACGATGATATGACGTCCTGAGGCTAAATATGCATCCGAAATCATATGATGTGGCTTTGGTGAGCTATGAAGGGTGCATAGGGAATTAATTGCTCTATTTGTATCTAGGTGTGCTCTTATAAAGACAGGTGCAAAGTACTTTTAACCATTTAAAGGCACATAAAGGCGTTTGACGTTTGGTCCAATGTTGCGTGCATGGATTGGGGAATTTCGCCCATATGTCAAAGTAATTATTATGGAATGTAAATAACGATGATATAACGTACCGAGGCTAAATGAGACGCGGATTCCGTGGACTTCCGGGACCAAGGGAAGCTGCAGGGTCGTGATCAGACCCTATCGGGCCATTTCGGGGCCCGATGGGGCCCAAGGCACGGGAACCACCTCGCGGGTGTTGTGCGGACATAATCCGGGCACAACGGCCCGCAGAGAGAGGATACACGCGGATCGTCGTGGGATCGCGGCATGCCCTTTTAGAGCCGACAATCCGACCGCGAGTCAGGCTAATTGTGCGATATTGTGCACCGACAATGCTCTAATGAACCATTGTCCAGGGGAGATTTCTGCGCCTGTCGATCGCTGACGTGTCGTCGGGTCCGTTCCCGCGAGAGAAGCTCGTGAAAGAGCGGAACCTAAAAATGTACCCCGAATTTATGAAAATATTATCGCGACATGAAATGCTCATTCTGTACATACGAAACGTCAAACTATTATTCGAATCGACTGATTTGGGGGGGTTTCACTTCACCTTAAGAAGGCATTCCGCAGGCTATCCGCGGCGCCTGGTCGCGGAAAATTGTAATTAATTTTTTCTAAATGCCTACGTTGACGACGTTCGTTTTTTATATTGACAGCTGTATCGAATTGTATGTTGTATTCGAATCGACTGATTTAGGGAGGGGTTTCACTTCACCTTAAGAAGGCATTCCGCAGGCTATCCGCGGCGCCTGGTTGCGGAAAATCGAATGTCGGTCGGTAATTCCGCAGGCCTGGTCGCGAAAAATCGAATGTCGGTCGGCATTCCGCAGACTATCCACGGGGCCTGGTCGCGGAAAATAGAAATGATCGACGTCGGTAAAGAAGATTTTTTTAAATGCCTACGTTTCGAACGTTCCTTTTTTATAATGACAGCAGTGTCGAATTGTATGTTGTATTCGAATCGACCGATTTGGGGGGGGGGGTTTCACTTCACCTTAAGAAGGCATTCCGCAGGCTATCCGCGGCGCCTGGTCGCGGAAAATCGAAATTAAGATTTTTCTAAATGCCTACGTTGCCGACGTTTGTTTTTTATATTGACAGCTGTATCGAATTGTATGTTGTATTCGAATCGACCGATTTAGGGGGGGTTTCACTTCACCTTAAGAAGGCATTCCGCAGGCTATCCGCGGCGCCTGGTCGCGGAAAATCGAAATTAAGATTTTTCTAAATGCCTACGTTGCCGACGTTTGTTTTTTATATTGACAGCTGTATCGAATTGTATGTTGTATTCGAATCGCCTGATTTAGGGAGGGGTTTCACTTCACCTTAAGAAGGCATTCCGCAGGCTATCCGCGGCGCCTGGTCGCGGAAAATCGAATAACTTCCCACAGTAGCGTAGATCAACCCCTTGCGTCGCCTCTCTCGCTTCATTTTCATTATCCGCGGCGGCCGGGATAGGCATCCACCTTCATCTCGCTCCCGGTAAAACTTATAACTCGATTATGCGTCTAACTAGCAATTTCAATACTATTAAGAGGGGCCCGCCGGGGCACCCGCCGCCGGGGAATGTTTCGTCCCCGCAAAAAGCGCACCGCCGAGGACAATAGATGGCCGGCCGATCCTGCGCGCGCATAATTTAAGGGAACGCTGCGGATTGGATCCGCGGTAGCGGCCGGGCCCCTTTCCTCCGCTTCTTTATTCCGCGCGGGACGCGCGCGTGCCGGAAACGCCGAGGCGCTGCGGAACGCACGCGGAAACCGCGAACGGTGGCGCCTGTCCGCGATAAACCTCGACATTCTTGCTCTTACGTTTACGCGACAAGGCCGAAATATTGCATGCATGGGTCCGTGTGATAAGACCCAAATATTGTGCGTTTATATCCGCGCGATAAGACCCAAATATCGCGCATTTACGTTCGCGTGATAAGAATACAATTTCGCGCGTTTATGTCCGCGTGATAAGACCCAAATATTGTGCGTTTACGTCCGCGCGAGAAGACCCAAATATCGCGCGTTTACGTCCGCGTGATAAGACCCAAAAATTGCATGTATGGGTTTGCGCGATAAGACCCAAATATCGCGCGTTTACGTCCGCGCAATAAGACCCAAATATCGCGCATTTACGTCCGCATGATAAGACCAAAATATCGCGCATTTACGTCCAAGTGATAAGACCCAAATATTGCATGTATGGGTCCGCGCGATAAGACCCAAATATCGCACGTTTACATCCGCGCGATAAGACCCAAATATCGCGCGTTACGTCCGCGTGATAAGGCCCAAATACCGCGCGTTTGCATTCACGTGATAAGGCCCAAATATCGCGCGTTTACGTCCGCACGATAATACCCATTTACATCCACGTGATAAGGCCCAAATATCGTGCGTTACATCCGCGCGATAAGACCCAAATATCGCGCATTTACATCCGCACAATAAGACCCAAATATCGCACATATACTCCCGTGCGATAAGGCCCAAAAATCGAGATCTACAAAATTCCCTTCCGCGTCGGCTTAAACCTTAAGACATAACCCCAGCTTGTCTGAACCTCCATTCCATCCACCCGATCACTTTCCCAGCCTCTACAAATCGAGAGCTGGGAAAACCTCTTCCATAATCCCGACTCTTGAAACCTCTCGGGAAAACTTCCCGATCGATCTTCCAGGATCCACGCCTCCTTTTATCGATCACCAGGAGCCATAATCGATTCGGAGATTCCCTTTCCGCGTCCAATCATCGGGTGGTCGGAAAGGGCCCTCGCGCCTCGCGGAAAACCCGGAGAACGCGAGGGGCCCGAAGGGGGCCCTATCCGTGCGGGCATATCCCGTTGGTCGTACTCGCGTCGGGAACGCGCATATCCGCCACGGAATAAAATCGCCGATAGTATCTCTGCTGAATGAACTCTCCCACGCCTATGCCGCGCCCCCTCCCGGGCCCCTCGCCCGGGCCTTGGGGCCCAGCGCGAGCGCGTGCGGGCCCGCGTGTGGGCGTACGTGTGTTTGCCGGAGCGGCTGCGTGCGCGTGCGCGGCCTCGCGGGCCCCGGTTCCAGGTTCCAGGGTCCAGGGTCCGGGGGGGTCGACCCCGGGCCCCCGACCCCCGACCCCCGACCCCGGCACGTATTCGCCACACCCGCACACCGACGCTTAGAGAGCCGAGCGAGGATGCTTAGGAGGGCCGAGAGCGGCCGGGGCCTTACGGCGAGCGGGCCCCTTTTACCCACCTATCTCGACGTAGCGTCGCGGAATTAATAGCCGAGCCCCCCGGAAAAATCGCCCGTAATGTGATTGCCCCGCTGCGTCTTCCGCGCCCTCCCCGCGCTCCCCCCGACCCCTCGACCAGCCAGATTTTTCGGACCCAGGACGCGTTTTCACTCCACTTTTTGGGCCCTTCCTTGAAGAAACGTTGTTAAATCTGGAATAGCGGTCTCA
This sequence comes from Orussus abietinus, assembly GCF_000612105.2. Lineage (NCBI taxonomy): Eukaryota > Metazoa > Arthropoda > Insecta > Hymenoptera > Orussidae > Orussus > Orussus abietinus. The sequence continues at coordinate 29,821 of NW_019394511.1, forward strand.
ATGGGCCTTAGAACCCTTTTTGTACATGGAAGTCTATGCGGAACTCTATGCGGAAAGTAACGCCGCTGCTGATGGACAGGGCGTCGCACTGAGCGCGGCGAGTTAACGCGTGGAGTGAATGCGTTTAATCTTGAAATAATTATTCTCGGAATTAAGAAAATATTTCATTAGTACTAGTTGAAAGAAATGTTTCTTTGGACTAGTTTCCCCGACTCCTCGACCAGCCAGATTTTTCGGACCCAGGACGCGTTTTCACTCCACTTTTTGGGCCCTTCCTTGAAGAAACGTCGTTAAATCTGGTATAGCGGTCTCAATGGGCCTTAGAACCCTTTTTGTATATGGAAGTCTATACGGAAAGTAACGCCGATGCTGATGGACGGGGCGTCCCACTGAGCGCGGCGAGTTAACGCGTGGAGTAAATGTGTTTAATCTTAAAATAATTATTCATGGAATTAAGAAAATATTTCATAGGTACTAGTTGAAAGAAATATTTCATTGAATGAATTTTTGATTTTTTTATCGGGGTAACAATTGACGGGTTGGTACTTCATGTTGTATGTCCACGGTAAGAGGCAATGTCGCCGCGAGTTAACTGCACTTTGTTCCTTAGTTTCTGTTGTAATGTACGATCCTTAGAATACGTTTTCGCCCTAAGGATCGTACATTACGATCGTACATTACGCGCGTTTACATCCACGTGATAAGGCCCAAATATCGCGAGTTAACGCGTAGAGTGAATGCGTTTAATCTTGAAATAATTATTCTTTTCATTAAGAATATATCTCATAGGTACTAGTTGAAAGAAATGTTTCTTTGAATGAATTTTTGATTTTTTTATCGGGGTAGCAATTGACGGGTAAGTACTTCATGTTGTATGTCCAGGGTAAAAGGCGATGTCTCCGCGAGTTAACTGCACTTTGTTCCTTAGTTTCCGTCGTAATGTACGATCCTTAGAATGCAACTACGTTTCGCTCGGTCAGACCAGTAATTAACGGGTGGCGGGTGCTTGACTTTAACGAAAGGCCGAATATGCATAAGCTCGTCCTCACCGGAACACTTGCGCCGAGGTCCCGCCTACCGGGCTCAACAAATTACTTATCCGGCCAAAAAATTAATTAAAATGGCGCGCGACCCGACGGCAAGTCGCGTAATTTAGGTTTAAAACGAGAAGATTTAGTTCGATCGCCCTGGAAAAAAGTGGAGGGTACAGGGGTCCTCCGTGACCCTTCTTCCCATCCGAGGAATGGAACCGATAACCTTACATGAAATCCTGAGATGACCGCACTAGGTGCAATAAATCGTAGGGATTTGTAATCCTTGCACTTAAATCGAGTTCTTCCCTATCATTCATTTCGTACCATTTAAATGTACAAGAACAACTGTAAGAAATTTCCCTCGAGAGGAACCTCCGAGTTACCTTCGGGTGGAGGAGATCAGGATGCGAATCGTCCTGGGCGAACTCGACGAACCTCCGGGACAATTTGTAATCCTTGCACTTGAATCGAGTTCTTCCCTATCATTCATTTCGTACCATTTAAATGTACAAGAACAACTGTAAGAAATTTCCCTCGAGAGGAACCTCCGAGTTACCTTCGGGTGGAGGAGATCAGGATGCGGATCGTCCTGGGCGAACTCGACCAACCTCCGGGGCAATTTGTAATCCTTGCACTTGAATCGAGTTCTTCCCTATCATCCATTTTGTACCATTTAAATGTACAAGTACAATTGTAAGAAATTCCCCTCGAAAGGAACCTCCAAGTTACCTTCGGGTGGAGGAGATCAGGATGCGGATCGCCCTGGGCGAACTGGGCCGACCTCCGAGGCAATTTGTAATCCTGGCACTTAAATCGAGTTCATCCCTATCATCCATTTCATACCATTTAAATGTACAAGTACAACTGTTAAGAAATTTCCCTCGAAAGGAACCTCCGAGTTACCTTCGGGTGAAGAAGATCATCGCCGAGGAGGGCCCGATGCGGCTCGCCCTGGGCGAACTCGGCCGACCTCCGGGGCAATCTCCGTAAGAGGCGCGAAAAGGCCGAGAGAGGGCCCAGAGAGGGCCCAGAGAGGGGCCCGGTCGAGGCACGGGGGCGACGCGTGCGGGGACCCGCGTCCGCTGCACGTATACGGTGGCAATTTTGGAGGATATAAGAGGGCATAAATTTCGGGTGGGCCAGCCCCTCTGGAAGCGTCGGAGGGGCCCGGGGCCCTAGGGAGGCGCGGGAGGGCCTTAAGTGCAGCCCGCCCGGCGCTCTTTCTCGGCGATACTCCGTGCCCGAGGTGACCGGGGTCAGGACGCGTATGGAAATGAGATGACTTCGGGCGATCAGAATTCCGAAAAACACGCGGTGGGCCCGCGTCAGATCGGGCCCCGAGGCAAGATGGCGGCCGGGGGAGGCGCCGAGAGGATCGGCGGAGGCATCGCGTTCTTCAACCAGTTCTCCCTCAATCGCGATCGCGATTAAACGTTGTCGTCGCGGGTCCCCCTCCACCCGGGCCCCTCGTCTCGCTTTACTTAACTCGGGCCCTAGGGCCCACGGCGGGCGTCCCGCGGTGTCTTCCGTCCCAGGGAAGCCGTGGCGCGCGGGGTTTAATAAAGTGCACTAACCGCCGCGTATTAAGAAGATTTAGGTGGGCAACCAGCGGGCGCACTGGGATAAATACCGGAATAATAGCGAGGTTATGGCGTTCCTCGGCCAAATATATGGGGTGATGCCGGGCCCCCGCCATGGGTGGGCCCCGCGCGCCCGCGGTCCGCGTAAAATATCATCGCAACTACATACCGATAAATTCCCCCCTCCCGAGGGGTGCCCGCGATACCGCTCACCCGGAAAGTAAGAATGCAAATGGGCCCCGGCAGATATATCCAGAGGGACGCGATCTACAAGGACCGCCGGGGTGCGAAGACCGTCTTCGATCTCGATCCTCGATCCCTCTCGGCGGATTCGACTGTCGGTTGACGCTCCATCACTGCCGATCTAGGCTAATCCGTTGTTCAAATGATAACGCAAACTTTAGGGCATTTCATTGGTTCGCGGGCCACATAAATTCATTACGCGGGCCGTATGTTAGTCATGCCTGGGCTATTCACTCTGAAATCGAGGAAAACGACTTCCTTATGCGAGGGACTCATCCCCAGGTTCCCCGACCGAGATTCACACACGGAAATAACCCGATCACGCGATTCCTTCCGGACAAAGCGATCTTAATTGGAAATATCGAGGTAGAAATGCCGGATTCGAGATCGCTTAACAAGTACTTAGAGGCGTGCAACCCTTGACAACCTTGGTACACTGGGAGACATCAATGCCCTCCTATCCTGCACAGGCGATGCCGTATCCATAAGGGAGGCGTTCATGCCCGCCATTGTACCACCCATTGTCCGGAATCTGCAAATACCAAGTTCCTTCTCAGCGTCCTCGTTTCGTAGGCATAAACAGCGAGAGTATCGTTTCCGTGATCGTTTCATATCCCGTTAATGTTGGTTCCAAATCTGCGGCTCAATGATTGCTCACCGTAAGATCCATACAAAGCAAGGAGCTGATCATGCTCACGAATTGTGGGTCTACGCCAAAGGCCCACGATCAAAGAGTTCTATCCGCCGTCGAGTCGCGATTCGGTCCGAAATGGCCCAAGTCATCGTAACTCCTTTTATCTCCGCTGATACCTTTTGTAAATCGACACCGGACCTTCTTTTTCTCTTTGACAATGCACGTCGTGCGCGCGGTGGATCTCTCTCGGAAAGAGAGCACGCGTCTCTTCTTTGGCCGGCGCGTAGGCGGGTAGAAGTAGAATGTTCCGTGTCTGCCGGATGTCTAAATGTTGACAAGCCTCGGCGAGCAGCTAATAGCCGTTTAATAAGATTACGTCTCCCCTCGGACGTACACTGACGTGGCCGGAACACGTTCGCCGCGCTTGTGTTTCTTTAACGCCGGCCTGGTTTCACCGCGCGGACCCCTCGAGCCGCATCTATGTACTATGCGATCCACGTCCGACATCTTGCAACGTGTATACCTCGTGCCGGCGGGATTTTTCACTCCAAACCCCGACATGCCGTTTCATCCGATGCTCTTCTTCGCGACCCATCGATCCCGACGGTTCCCTGATGCCCGGTTACCCTGACCATGGTCAAAAAGTTAACCCCGGTTACGGTGAGGTTTATGTTTCACCACGTCTTGACGAGAGATATTCTATAATAGACGTTATACCAAGGATATAGTCGTTTATTAAATCATCGTTTCAATTGTGTAACAACGATTCCCTGATGCCCGGTTACCCTGACCACGGTCAAAAAGTTAACCCCCGGTTACGGTGGGTTTTCGTTGCACCACGTCCTAATGAGAGGTTACCTTCCATTAACCGCCGTTTAGGTTTAATTTCGGTTGATCAAACTTCAACATAAAGTCTGCACAAACCTCAGGAAAACGTGGATTACATCCAGTGAACACAAAGTGGTGGAGTACACGTTGAAGAATTACGTAAAACCGTTGATAGTAATCCACTAGCGCTCCAGAAAAATGTATTTTACCCGTTTGGAATGATTATATCGTTGATATACGTCTATTCTACGTTTATTAAACTATCGTTTCAATTGTGTAACGACGATTTCCTGATGCCCGGTTACCCTGACCACGGTCAAAAAGTTAACCCCCGGTTACGGTGGGTTCTACGTTGCACCACGTCCTAATGAGAGGTTACCTTCCATTAACCGCCGTTTAGATTTAATTTCGGTTGATCGAACTTCAACATAAAGACTGCACAAACCTCATAGAACGTGGATTACACGCAGTTAACACGGAATGATGGAATACACGTTGAAGAATGACGTAAAACTTCATAGTAATCCCAATTTGGGATGCTGTGCCAGGAAACCGATCTTCTGCCGCAGGCACTTGGTACCAGCAAAACTGGACACCTTAATCCACCAAGCAAAGTGATGTCTGGTGTAGTGTTAACTCGTCTCGAGGCCACCCAACCTTATGGTAGTCATAAAAAGTCCAGACCGCATCGTGGTTCAATGACATCTATATTACTTTCTACGCCTGGTCCGCCAGAACGTCTGCAAAAACCCCCGTTTTTTACGACGATAACTCGATTAAACAACCTCCCAAGGATCAAACCTATCCAGCACCGCTTGACCGAAACCACACATCTCTGCCTACCAAAATCCAAAAAAAAATAAATACCCTACACGAAGTTAACCCTTTGGCTACTAAAGGCGTCCGACGTTTGACTCAATGTTACCTGGACTCATTGATAAATTTCGCCCATAAGCCGAAAGGGTTCCGTACTCAAAGGATTAAACTGTTCTGAAGTACACTTATCATCCTGATTATGAAGAACAAACCGTACCGCGATTCTAGCATATCCGATACCTCCACGGGGGAATCCCCTGGGTAGTTTCGGAAACTTCCGTTTTTCCTAGCATCTCTTCCTTTCCTAGCATGTCTACGTTCCCTAGCATCTCATTTTTTCCTAGCATCTCATCGTTTCCTAGCATCTCATCCTTTCCTATCATCTCTTCCTTTCCTAGCATCTCATGTTTTCCCAGCATCTCTTCCTTTCCCAGCATCTCTTCCTTTCCTAGCATCTCATCCTTTCCTAACATCTCTTCCTTTCCTAATATCTCATCCTTTCCTAACATTTCATCCTTTCCTAGCATCTCATCCTTTCCTAGCATCCCTTCCTTTTCTAACATCTCATCCTTTCCTATCATCTCTTCGTTTCCTATCATCTCTTCCTTTCCTATCATCTCATCCATTCCCATCATTTCTTCCTTTCCTATCATCTCATCCTTTCCCATCATTTCTTCCTTTCCTAACATCTCATCCTTTCCCATCATCTCTTCCTTTCCTAGCATCTCTGGCAGGACCCACCAAGTCCCGGACACGTCCAGCACCGTTCCAACGGAAGAGAGTCGAACACCTCGATCAACCTCGAGCAGGGATTTCTCGCATAGCGCTAAATCATCCTGTCGTCACCTATCATTAAAGCGGCCGTCAAAAGTGGATTCGATGGCCAGCCAGGGTCCACGCCTGGGGAGCAAATCGTCCCGCAGTCCGAATTCCCGGAGCGTCATGCCCTCTCCCTCTCCGGGACCCGGGCCCCTCAGGACTCGGTGTTAGGATCGAAATGAGTGACGCACTGACGGGAACATCGCGACCCCCCGCTGTCGAATGTCGTCGGCCAAGTCGCCCGAGTGACCGATGTGGGTGAACCTTCGGGTTCGGACGTGGGAGCGACGGAGAGGACCCGGGGGAGGCACCCTCTAGGCGGGAGGAAGAGGGAGACGCGAGATCCGGAGAGCGGAGAGACACGGAGAGACGAGGACCGATCTTGTCGGATGGTTCAGATCGTTCCTCGAGGTTGGTATAGAGAAACACGGCTCGGCCGAGAGGCGCGTCATCGTGTAGAATCGTCCGGGTTCCCGTGGTGGGCCCACGCCCCAGGGTAGGTCCCGCAACGTCCGCGCGTGGAATCGAGGCCGCGGATTTGGGACCGGGGACTACATCCTCGAACTGGGACCGGGCATTACATCCTTGAAGGGGGACCGCCGACCCCGGCGAATCCGCACGTCTTCCCGTCGGAGGAACTGAGGAACTGGGTAAAGGTGTCTCTTTCATATCGCGGAAGGCCCCGCAAGTAGTGTTGGGACCGTGGGTTTGGGAAAAAGGACGAGCAAACGAATGAAATGGAAGAAAAGGACGAAGCAAACGAATGAAATGGAATGAAGAGACGAAGCAAACGAATGAAATGGAAGAAAAGGACGAAGCAAATGAATGAAATGGAAAAAAGGGACGAAGCAAACGAATGAAATGGAAAAAAGCACGAAGCAAACGATGAAATGGAAGAAAAGGACGAAGCAAATGAATGAAATGGAAAAAAGGGACGAAGCAAACGAATGAAATGGAAAAAAGCACGAAGCAAACGAATGAAATGGAAAAAGGGACGAAGCAGACGAATGAAATGGAAGAAAAGGACGAAGCAAACGAATTAAATTAAAGAAAAGGACGACGCAAACGAATGAAATTACAAAAAAAGGACGAAGCAAGCGAATGAAATGGAAAAAAGGGACGAAGCAAACGAATAAAATGGAAAAAGGACGAAGCAAGCGAATGAAATTAAAAATAAGGACGACGCGAACGAATGAAATTTAAAAAAGAACAAAGCAAACGAATGAAATTAAAGAAAAGGACGAAGCAAACGAACGAAAAGGATGAAGCGACCGGATAGATTCTGGGCGCGGGGACTTACCTACGTACGTACAAGGTGCACGTACGGGGTCCTTTTTGTGGTACCAGGGACGAAATGCCTGGCAGAAGGTACGAAGGTACGAATCGAGCATCGTAGTTCCCCTTAGCCCGTCCCGAAAAGTGCGAAACCACGACTTCGGCGCGCCGGGCAAAAACTCAGCTAAGGCCCCCTTAAAGGTAGGGCCCCCGGGTGGCGCGCCGCCTATCTGGACCAGAATCTCGATCGAATTGCCGCCGGTTCGCGAGTTTCGCACGCTCCCCCGGATAAAAGGAGCAACCAGGGGGCCCGGAGGAGAAAAACCGCGAGAGAGAGAGACGGAGCTCGGGGCCCGAGGTGGAGGAGAGAGGGGGCGCATGCGCGGAGACCGCTCCCTCTCTCTCGCCCGCCCTTACGTGCATCCGAACCACCGGACACCTTCTTGCTCTTGTTTGCCACCGACTGCGTGTAATTTCTTAGCAAAGGCGTTAATGAGGGGCTTGGCTCCGGACGGTAGATCACCCCGGGGCCCGGCCAGCCGCCGGGGAAGCTGCCGCCGTCCGCCGACTTCTCGCGAGCTGCGGAGGTGGGGTGTTCGCGAGCTGCCTCCAGGTAGTGCTACCGTGTACCTGAATTCCGATCTACGCTCAGATACCGGCCGAGAGCGGCCGAGCCGGAGGAAGTATCTAGATACGGGATTATCCGGGATACTGGCTCTCGCCCGGGTCTTGGGCCCGACGGGCCCAGGGGCCCGCGGAAGCCAGACGGGCCCCCGACAGGGCGCGACTGGGCGGGGCACCCTTAAGGCCTAACCTACTTCCACCTCGAGGACTCCTCCACTTCTGCAGGGAACTGCCCGCGTTTCGGTTGATCCTTGAGAACGATCTTTGCTTATCGATCCATGGGAAGATCTGTATATCTTTCACTGACACTTAGAACCCGATAAAACACCTAGAACACCTAGACACCTTCGACACCTAGGACCCGACTCCCGAGTTCGAACCGAGATTCTTTTCGCACGTGGATGAACTCGCGTGAAGAAATTTCATATTTCTAAGTCGCGCCGTTGACAACCTTTGAAAGTCATTTATGAAACTGTCAATTTCGGGAGTGAATGTTGATCGTGTGGATGCTTTGATCGCGTGGAACGCGAATAGATAGTTAACTATCTTTGCAAATCGATCCATGGGAAGATCCGTAGATCTTTCAATGACGCTTGGAGCACACCTAGGATTCGATTCCCGAGTTCAAACCGAGATTCTTTTCGTACGCGAATGGACTCCCATAAAGAAATTTCGTATTTCTAAGTCGGCTAAGTTAACAACCTTTGAAAGTCATTTATGAAACTGTCAATTTCGCGGGCGAATGATGACCGTGTGGATGCTTTCGCTAGCGAATACACAGTTTACGATCTTTGCAAATCGATCCACCGGAAGATCCGTAGACATTTGATTGACAAGTGGAGGAGTCCTAGGACCCGATTCCCGAGTTCAAACCGAGATTCTTTTCGCACGTGAACGACCTCGTATTCCCATCGTTTTGGCATAGAAGCGCATAAAACACTTTCTTTGCCTTTATCCCCCTCAAATGCGAGTTTATCGATTACCAGAGTGTTCTGAACTGTCGCAAAATTGTCTCGACCCTTACGTTTCTCATATCAGAGCCTTCGATAATTGTATATCGATCGAAATATGAGAGAGCTCGACGGCATTTGGTTCTGGTCTGGACTAAGTTAAGAAATTGGTTCCAAAAATCCAAATTTGTATAATGCGTCAGAACAATTCTTAGATGATCACGGGTCATGTTTCGGACACTTTGGTCCATACCTTTAAAAAAAGAGTGTTGCATTCGAATCGACCTATTTGAGGGGGGTTTCACTCCACCTTATCTCCGCAAGAACGATCGGCGATATGGAGAGCAATGATACGCCCGAAGGAGGGGGACGGACTCTCCCGGGGGAGACGCGTCGAAAATCGGGGAGAGTGGAGTTTATTAATGCAATGTCGCGTCGGTTGACCTTTCTCTGTTTATTTTATTTTTAATTTATTCCTCCCACCTCGTCGCGACGGAGCAGAATGTCCGTCCCCGCCGCGGCCCGTTGGCGCGGCCTCAGGCGCCTCCACTCGTCCCGCCTCTTCTCCTCGTACCTCTGCCCCCCGGCCCCCCTCGACACGGTGGCATCGGTTACGCCGATTTATTAATAACCCGGTTTCCATTGGCATTTGGTCGCCTGGCAAAAATTACGTTTACTACTCGCCGACTACGCCGGCGACCTCCGACCCTCCCGCTCTGTCCCGTATCGCTCGTAGGTGGCGCGACCAGTTTTTCCCTCCGCCGATCCTCCGCCTCGCTCTTTCCTTTTTCCCTCCGCCGATCCTTCGCCTCGCTCTTTCCTTTTCCCTCTGCCGATCCTTCGCCTCGCTCCTTCCTTTTTGCCTCCGCCGATCCTTCCTTTTTGCCTCCGACCTTCCCCAGGATTCGCGACTCGCGACTGGCCCCCTCCTTTCCTGGCCGAGGACTCGCTTGCTTTTCAACCCTTTACGGTGAACCCCCTCTTTTCTCCCCATTCACCTGGACGATTAACCTGGCGGATCCCGAGGGACGTCGCACCCCTCTAGATGGTCGGGAATCACCGAAATCCTTGCAAACTCCACCATGTCGGTCCGTATACATAAGATGAACGTCTTTTGAACATTTAATAAACGTTTATAAGCAGGACTCGCTTGCTTTTCAACCCTCTACGGCGAACCCCCTCTTTTCTCCCCATTCACCTGGCGGATCCCGAGGGACGTCGTTCCCTTCGAGATGGTCGGGAATACTCGCAAATTCCACCGTGTCGGTCCGTATACATAAGATGAACATCTTCTGAACATTTCCTAAACGTTTATAAGCGTAAGACGTCTCACCTATTGCATTATATGCTAGTTTCTTCAGATCCATCCAGCGATCTAATTGGCTTGAAAAAAAAAAATAAAAAGAATAAATAAAAAATCGTTCTCTCAGTTTAAGGAATGCTCCGAAATAAGACTCCAAAATATCCAACATTTCAGACTGATTTTGCATTAAATCTATATTCAAGTGGTGAATTGACGTCTCGCCTATTTCATTACATTCTAGTTTTTTCAAACCCATCCAGCGATCTAATTTGCTTAAAAAAATAAATAAATAAAAAATCGTTCTCTCATTTTAAGGAATGCTCCGAAATAAGACCCCAAAATATCCAGCATTTCAGACCGATTTTGCATTAAATCCTATATTCAAATGGCGAGTTGACGTCTCGCCTATTTCATTACATGCTGGTCTCTTCAGACCTATCCATCGATCTAATTTGCTTCAAAAAATAAATAAATAAATAATCGTCCTCTCATTTTAAGGAATGCTCCGAAATAAGACCCCAAAATATCCAGCATTTCATGTCGATTTTGCATTAAATCCTAAATTCAAATGGCGAATTGACGTCTCGCCTATTTCATTACATGCTGGTCTCTTCAGACCTATCCATCGATCTAATTTGCTTAAAAAAAAATAAATAAATAAATAATCGTCCTCTCATTTTAAGGAATGCTCCGAAATAAGACCCCAAAATATCCAGCATTTCAGGTCGATTTTGCATTAAATCCTATATTCAAATGGCGAATTGACCTCTCGCCTCGATTCTTCCCGCGCCTAAAATACGGCGTGAAGTCACGCGGATAGAGAAGGAACGAGCACACACGCCGCGTGATATGTGTAACGAGTTTTTCGGCCCGTGTAACCGGACGTGCATCGATCGATACATACCGATCGACTCGCATCCCGACCTGGGATCATCATCGGCAAAACGAGTCCGGTTGCCGAGGCATAAACTTGGCATTGCACTGGCAATCAACATGAACGCAAAAAACTGGCCGCCGAGCTAATAGGATTTACTTTGCAATCCTCGGCTTGACAAATGCGTACTTTTGCATCCGGGAATAATCAGCATGCCGATTTCCGGTCTAGCCTCTTCTGAGACTCGTTGCACCTCCGGGACCATTAGGTCCCAGGACGAAAAAGTCCCTGAGTTATCACCTCAACGGTTACCTGATTATCGATCGACCGTAATAGAGATCTCAGGTGGAGTGGTGATCTTAGGTTAGGATCTTAAGGTGAAGTGAAACACGTCGAGGAAATTGATCGACGTCGATAAAGATTTTCCTAAATACCTACGTTCCCGACGTTGGTTTTTATTGTGACAGCTGGGTCGAATTATATTCGGTATTGTACTAAATGGCGTACTCCACATGTCGTTTTCGTACATTAATTGTAATGAAATCGAAGTAAAACTCCAGAAATCCTCTGGATTCGTGCTTTCTGAGGCCCTCATTGACTGCAGAGGGACCCCCTGCGCCATCTGTGATTTCCAGGTCAATTAAATTTTCACTCCGAGATCTCGTATTTCCATCGTTTTAGCACAGAAGCGCGTAAAACACTTTTTTTGCCTTTATCTCGTTCAAATGCGAGTTTATCGATTACCAGAGTGTTCTAAATTGTCGTACAATTGTCCTGACCCTTTCGATTCTCATATCAGAGACTTCGATAATTGTATATCGATCGAATTATTAGAGCCATCTTTGATTTCCAGGTCAATTAAATTTTCCGACTGAGACCTCGTATTTCCATCGTTTTAGCAGAGAAGGACATAAAACACTTTTTTTTGCCTTTATTCCGTTCAAGTGCGAGTTTATCGATTACCAGAGTGTTCTAAATTGTCGTAAAATTGTCCTGACCCTTTCGATTCTCATATCAGAGTCTTCGATAATTGTATATTAATCGAAATATGAGAACTCGACGGCATTTTGGTTGTAGTCTGGGCTGAGTTAATGACTCTTTTCCAAAAATCCAAATTTTTAATGTGTCAGGACAATTCTTACGTAAGACGTAAATTCGATGTTCAATGAATTTGAATTACAAAAAGGAAAAAATTACCGTCTGTCTTTATGGATTAATCGTCCAAATGCAACCATGAAGTAGAAGAAGACCAGAATCGGGAACCATGACCTCAGACTTTCCCTGATCAAACGATGCGAGCGCTACTTGCGGAAAATGAGGAAACTCCGATCCTGCGTGACCCGAAACATTTCCTATCGACGTAAATTCGATAGGAAATGAATTTCAATGAAAAGAAAAAGAAAAAAATTGTCATCAGTCTTTATGAATTAATTGTCTGCTACTTGCGGAAAATGAGGAAGCTTCGATCCTGCATTACCCAAAACGTTTCCTATCGACGTAAATTCGATGTTCAATGAATTTGAATTAAAAAAAAGAATTATCGATCTTTATGGATTAATCGTGCAAGTTGTAATCATGTTTCTTATCCTTTGTGAGAAAGATTTGCTCAGGGCAGGCCTTGTCGTGCGTAAGGCTCCTTGCTTTGTATGTTTTAGGAAGTTTCTATCGAGCCTCGGTTTCTTAAGAGATTGCGAGCTCGTTGAGAGGAAGTGACTGCCTAAGTGGTGATATTTACACGGATTAAGTGAAAATAGACACATCGCATAATCCCCGGTCATGAGCGCGTGAACACCGCGGGCGTTACACTGCCGATTTCCGGTGGATAACGCGTGTAAGTACAAGCGCCTACACACCCGGTCGTTAAATGTCTTCTTATTACGTGCATCTTATCGCACTTATGCGATTAATGGCCCGCAACGACCGACTGGGACGTTTCCTGAATCCCTGAAACCACTTTCAGTGCGAAAACCTCGGTACTCTCGGTATTTACTCGCACCAAATTGACTTTATCGATTTTCTTTGGGTCCCTAGTAGCATAGAATAATTTCTAAATATTTCTTTGTAATCTTTGGTGAATATGGCTANCATATAAATATTATAGAGATAATATTCTAAAGTAAAGGTTTTGCAAATATTTCAAATGTCTGGTAAATATTTACAAAATGTAGGACATTCGTTAAGTATATAGAAAATGTATGGCAAATATTTTGTGCTACTAGGGGGGTAGGGTACTCTCCCGGAGAGAAACGGAAATGAAACACTTACCTGTGGGAGGTAGGAGAGTTAAAGTCACCCGAGGACTGATGGAAAAGAGGAAAGTCGAAAACCGCGGAGGGACTTATTTTCTTTCTTTTCTTCCGAGGGATTTCTATTCCTCGCCGTAAAAGATCCAGCGAGTCATCCGGTCCGCTAAGGAGGATCGATCGATCCCCGAGGTCGAGAGTTGCGATCGACGGGTAAAGGTGGAAGTGACGAAACAATTTGGAGAACGGCCGGTTGGAACGATGGACCTGGTAATGTAATTATCACGAGGTCTGCGGAGGTTAAAGTTAAAGTTAGAGGGGAACGGAGTCGAACATCGCAGTCCGGGGATAAAGAAAGGGAGAGGTCCGAGGAGCCCGAAAGAGAAGGAGAGAAGGTGGAGGCGCGGTTAGGCTCCATAAGAAGGAGAGACTTCTGATTTATGCCATGTGCTTTATGAGCAGCGCCTCCCAGCGCCGGGAAAAGTCTTGTCCGGCCCCGTGGGATGAAATCTAATCCAAATTCGAGAACTTCTCCCGTCCCACTTTCGAAGATCCATGGAAGTGTTCCTCATATATCTGGAGTCGGTTCTACAAAGCCTCCTCATATTTTTCTTTCTTCTATTTCTTCGACAATAGCTCTTTTGGATGCGTCGAATGGGGAATTAGATGCATATTTCATGTATATAATACGATTTTTAATGCACGCGAGTTGTTTCTTTTTTTTTTTCTTCTTCTTTTATCCTGGAACCAGGTTTCGAATATTCCCCGTAAATGTTTGGAATCATTTTATTTCCTCCCGTGATCTATATCTTCGTCAAGAGCTCTTTTGGATGCTTCGAATGGGGAATTAGATGCATTTTTAATGCATCTAAATAAGATTTTTAATGCACGCGAGTTGTTTCCTTTTTTTTTTCTTCTTTTATCCTGGAACCAGGTTTCGAATGTTCCCTGTAAAAGTTTCGAATCATTTCATTTCCTCCCGTGATCCCGTGAAATATTTCTCATATTTCTGGAGTCGGTTCTACAAAGCCTCTTCCTATTTTTTTTTCTTCGTCAATAGCTCTTTTGTATGCTTCGAATGGGGAATTAGATGCATCCCCGAGCGAAGGAAATTCTTTTTTTTCCTTATTTTATCGTAGTACTAGGTTTTGAATATTCCCCGCAAAAGTTTGGAATCATCCTATTTTCAGTTGTGGAATTTCTTTCATATTCTTTAGCGAGGCAAGAACTTGCTCCATTCCTCGTTCCATGCTCCCAGAGCTATCACTCGTGCATCGAAGGTAGTTGCGCAATTCCATCCCGGGTCAAGGAGCATGATTTCTCTACCGATCGGTGCTTTTTGTTTCTCGCGAAGGCGGGGCTCGTTCGGATAGGTGTTTTGAAATTAGAGCGCACTCTTGCATGATATACATCGCGTCTATGTGAGAACGGGAACCAAGCCGGAGGTACGAACGTAAGATCGGGAAATAACAAGTTGTCTTATAATTTTCTTAAATTCACATCATCTTTTTTTCCCAGTATTAATTAGAAACGAACAAGAGTCCAATTAATTATTTCCAGTGGAAAATGTGATTGACAATGACGGCTACACCCTACATCTTCGAAAGAAATCTACAAGAAATCTTAGAAAAAAATCTGTCGTTTGAGATATTTAGCAAAGATTACAAAGAAATATTTAGAAATTATTCTATGCTACTAGGGTTCATACGTTCGTTTCAACGCGCTTCATGGCGCTTGAGACATTTAGCAAAGACTACAAAGAAATATTTAGAAATTATTTTATGCTACTAGGGTTCATACGTTCGTTTCAACGCGTTTCATGGCGTTTGAGATATTTAGCAAAGATTACAAAGAAATATTTAGAAATTATTTTATGCTACTAGGGTTCGTACGTTCGTTTCAACGCGCTTCATGGCGCTTGAGACATTTAGCAAAGATTACAAAGAAATATTGAGAAATTATTTTATGCTACTAGGGTTTGTACAATACCTTTCGACGTACTTCATAACGCTGGAGACATTTAGCAACAATTACGTAGAAATATTTATAAATTATTCTATGCTACTAGGGCCAGGACATTAACAAAACCATCGCTCATCCGTTCACCTGTCTCTTTATTTACGGAGCTGGCAGAAGATGCGGCAGAACGCGAGGCGGAGGAAAATGACGAAAAAGAGAGAAAGAAGGTGGAGGTGGAAGAAGAAAGCGGCGAGGGGTGAGCCACGCGTGACTGTTACCAAATGAAGCGCGTTACGCGGCTGCGAGCTCGCCGCTGCGTGAAACCGCTGTCTTTGGCCGCACCGCGTCCGAAATCGCATCCTCCGGCTCGTAAGGTGTCGTCGATTTATCGCCCCGAGCCACTCGTCGGGTAAGGACTCAAGGATCGAAGGGAAAGACGCGCATCCTTTTCGGGAGGACGCTGCGGACCGTCTTCAGGGATCCCCGACGCACCTACGCAACTTCTTCAAGGGAAGATGGCTCTTCAGGAACCGAGTTTCAATGCGAACGCCATTGTCGCGGAAAGGACTCGCTGTGCTTTAACCGAATGCGAAATGAAATGCGAAGTGAAAATAATTTCACGCGAGTTAGGGTCTGACTATACCCTAGTAGCAGAAAATATTTCTCCTATATTTTCTATATATTTAACGAATATCCTACATTTTGTAAATATTTACCAGACAGTTGAGATANAGATATTTAGCAAAGATTTAATACAAATATTTAGAAATTATGCTACTAGGGACCAATCGCTGCGTCAGCAGGACATTCTTGACAGGGGCAAATCGTGAATTTCCAGGAGCGGATCAGGGGGTCGGCCGCGGGTTTCCGCGAGAATCCTCTTCTACGCGCGGAATCCGCGAGGCGGTGACCCGCCATAGACTTTCACCCGCACTCTCGACGCGACCTCGCACGCATACGAGTAATCCTCTTCGGCGAGGATCTCTCACGGACGCAACATGCCCCGCTGCACACACCTGCAGGAGGAACGCACCTAGCCGAGGAGGGACGCTGGAAGGAGGAGATAAACCGGCACCTGTACCCCCATAACATAACCATGCCCATCCCGGAGTCCCGACCTCCAAGTCCCCTGGCTTAAGGTGAAGTGAAACCCCCAAATCAGTCGATTCGAATACAACACTTTTTTTTAAGGGTATTAGACGAAACTGTCCGAAACTTTGACACATCCTGACCATCTAAGAATTGTCCTGACACATTGTAAATTTGGATGTTTCAAAAAATTTTTTTAACTCGCGATGCCGTATCTGCAGGGGAGGTATTCGTGTCCACCATTTTACCCTCCAATTGGAATACCTTCTCACCTAGTACCTGCTGCAAGGTGCCCCATACATCCTGATAACGATTCGCCATTCCATAATCTGGCATCAAAGAGAGGTCAGTTCGTCGATACTTCTCTTCAAACTGGGTGTACCGAATCTTTCCAACGTTTAGGTACATAGAATAACCCTTTCATGTCACCTTAAGCCGACACATGCCCTAGAATACCATTTCCTTCCTTAGACCGCCCGCCAGTACCCTGGGAGACATCAATGCCCTCCCAACCTGCACAGGCGATGCCGTATCTGCAGGGGAGGCTTTCATGTCCGCCATTGTACATAGTCTTCAGGCAGGTCGAAAGGGAGGATATTAAATTCCGACCTGTATAACTTATACCCTGTCGATTTTCTTCCAGAT
This sequence comes from Orussus abietinus, assembly GCF_000612105.2. Lineage (NCBI taxonomy): Eukaryota > Metazoa > Arthropoda > Insecta > Hymenoptera > Orussidae > Orussus > Orussus abietinus. The sequence goes on from NW_019394511.1 coordinate 46,737, forward strand.
CTCATATACATCCAGGGCGTGTTCCCACCTTTTTAGGGTACCTCTAAAACGGCCCATTTTTCAATCAGAGTAGGACTTTTTGCCGCCGAGCGATCCTAACCTGTCGGCTAGGATCTCCTCGATAATTCGTCGGCGCATCCTTCGTGGTCGATAAGGAAAAAAGGACCCGCGCCTTGCGTGCGTGCAGGACTACATACGGCCCTGAAGAGCACATACGCGAAGCCACATAGAGTGGGGCCGTGTCTATATACAGAGTGTAGGCGGCGCTCCTAGCAGGTGCTCATTAGATTACAGGGACGATGTTCGAGATGTTAGCCACCTTTTACTCACTGCTCGAGAGGCCTCCACGCAAGATTGGGATCTCCTCGGTGTTCTCCAGGAGGCGCATCCTCCAGGACCCTGCCGTACCCTTTCCGAGTCCCGTCTCCCGTCAACCCCCGCCCGTGTTACCGATTTTTTCGGAAACCTGAAATCCATACGAGCCCACAAACCCGAAGAGACCCACGCGAGGTTCCCACGAGCGAGAATCGATTTTCACATCCTAGATCGACCTCCAAAACTCTCACCTCGACCATTTATGCCATCGCCTTGACCCAACAAAGCGCGAAAACGTGTATTGCACGTATTATGTACGTATAATGTATGTATAGTGCACGTATTATCAACGTTAACCACGCAGTTAATTTTTTTATGATAAAAAACATGCTTATAAGAAACGTTTTCAATGCGTTAGATCCTGGTCGGACGGAAACACATAGTTTAATGCAATGTCTCTATTGAACGTATAATGAACGTTGTGCAGGACTTTTTTTAAGTTTGGACCGTAACATTCGTAAGCCGGTTGGGAATTTAGATTACTCCACGTATTTCTTAAATGTGTATGATACAATGATGCCAATATATGTGAATCAATCGCATCAATCGTGATGATCACGAGCGCTTATCTTGCCGAGCAGCCATCCAGACGTGGGATGCGGATTTCGAAAAGTTTAGACTTTTCTTCGCATCCTACATAGACTTTCAAAACACTTAACTCACACTTTCTGCCCATTAAATGTTTTGAAAGTTCACTAAAGAAGCTCGACGGTTTAGTACCCAATCGTTATGGCACCTTGCATCAGTTAGAGCGTGGGATGCAGAATTTAGGAAATTTAGATTTCAATGCTGATAGAGGTAGACGCCTTCCGATAAGGAACGTGCAGTTAAAGATTTTCTGACATCCTTGTGGAACTTAATTTTGCGCAAATCCGTTTGGATTTGCATTTGTTTAGGTTGTGGAGAGGCTCTTTTAGAATATAGTCGGTAGCATCCGCGATGGGAAGCTATCGAATCGAGGTCGATTGTGGGTGGATTTCAAGAATCCCTCGTCGTGAAACGCGCAAGGGTAATGAACGGATACTGGAAAGATGGGACTGGAAGATAATCTTAGCGAAATCTCTAGGCTATCTCAATATTCCGCTTTTCCTTTTTTCTGCAATGTGCAAACTGTTCCTAAACGTTATGAACCAAACTTCGATGGCTGGGGTACACTGGGAGACATCAATGCCCTCCCATCCTGCACAGGCGATGCCGTATCTGCAAGGGAGGCATTCATGTCCGCCATTGTACCAATTTCTGTTTGGTCTTTATGATCTCTGTTCATATCTCTAAAAGTGTATCATTTATGGTCGTTGTGGACCCATCAATTACATATATTGTACAGAAATACAGCTCAAGTCCAAAAAGTGATATCCACATTATACAAGCAGATGCGCATCAGTGCGGAGTTGAAATCCACTAAAAAGATATAATCGTAGCAGATTAGGATTACAATATTTATGAAATATCTTATCCTGAGCAGGAAGAAAGGAGGCAGATTAAAGGAGCAATTCGCAAACTTTGCAGCAGGTTTCCATGTGTGCGTGCAGAAAGGACGCGTGTCGCACCCGCGACCAGGGTCCTGGGAGTTGAATTTGAAATCCACTAAAAAGATATAATCGTAGCAGATTAGGATTACAATATTTATGAAATATCTTATCCTGAGCAGGAAGAAAGGAGGCAGATTAAAGTAGCAATTCGCAGACTTTGCGGCAGGTTTCCATGTGTGTGTGCAGAAAGGACGCGTGTCGCACCCGCGACCAGGGTCCTGGGAGTTGAATTTGTCGCTCCATATCTCGTCCCGGAATTTATGAAAGCCACGTTCCCCATAATTTACTCGCGTTGCTCGAGTCCCCGCAGTAAATAATGGGGGACAAAGAAGGTGGCGTCGGCCGCGCAAGAAGAAAAGAGTCCAAGCCGAGTGCATCGGTGCAGTAAGGTGCAGTGCGATGCATCGGCCAGGTCATGGCGAAAATACCCCTTTGACCGGAGTGCTGGTCAGAAAGTCCTGCAGCGCCGTTCCTCGCATTCAGAGAGAATTCCCAGGGGAAGATGACTTATCGGACTTATCCAGAACCCCTCTGATTGGAAATTTACGAATCGTGCGACAAAGGAACCTCCGCAATAAGGATGTGCCTCTCGCAAATAAGTGTTTTGGGCGATCATCTCCAATGAGATGCGTCTCATACGTGGTTTGGCTTATAAATAAGGGCACGAGAAGGCTTACAAATATTCCGATACATAGAATGACCCTTTCCTATCACCGCAATTCATCTAGATGCGCTGCCTATCACCTCTAAATTGGACTGGCACACACGAAATTGGTCGGTGCAGAGAAGACACGAGGTTTATATTGAACCAAGTTAAATATTTCCTCGGAGCACACGAGTCGTTAGCCTAGAAACTGCAGACCATCCCACCGAGATCCGCCGTTGGGGTCCATAAGTGAAGAGGACAATCCGGCGAATAGAGAATCGGAAGACGCTGAAAGGAGAATCCGCTAATCGGTAACCCAACCGCGACACCCGCGACTCGCGGAACCGTTCCTGGTGGTTCCCCGAGTGTTTGCAGAAGGTGCTCTAGCCACCGCCCGGGGCCATTGGTCATTGTAAAACTCCCGAAAACGGCGCACCTCGGTCCCTGGAAGAGACCCCTCGGGAGTGCCGGAATGGCGATGTTAATTAATACATTTGAACCGCCGTCTCTGGGCCCAGAATGCCGGAATTAACATAAGCAAACTTGGCAGCCCGATGCGCGCCGACGCTTCGGGCTAGAAGTGTTAATTCCCTGCTAGGTCGACCCGGTCCCATGAAGACGTCCGGGGAATTAGTGTGTCGTTCTGGCGTCGCGACGCGCGAAAAAACCGCGTCACATTCCTCTCACGGGATGACACTTAATGCCAGACGAGTGCTCGGCAAACAGCCGAGGCATTAGTGCAAGCCGATCCGTAAATGAAATCGAAACTCCGGGTTTTGGGCCTCCAGGACATCGGGGGCCCGAAAAGGACCAGTTGTCCCGGTCCATGGCGGGTCTTACAAACACGCATCTACGGACTCCCGAATTAATTCCGCCTCCGCAAATAATGCACACTTAATGCCGGTAATGGGTTGACGTCCAGGCTGGAAGGGTAAGAGTGGTGGAGATAGAGTTTCTCGAGCGATGCGAAGGTTGCAGGTGACACAAGGGGGAGCTAGGGAATTCAATGCGTGGGGGGAAAAATCGGAATCACGCAGGCACGAACCTTTCCACCTGCACGGTGAACAAGGAACGTACACACAATGTAAGCGTGGACACACTAACTTACAATGAAAAACTGACCAAATTTGCTGCCCACACTTTTTGCATCGAACAATTCAACATCGTAGACGCGAACCTTTCCACCTGCACAACGAACAAGGAACGTACACACATTATAAGCCTAGAACCACTAACTTACAATGAAACAAACCTGCTACGTCTAAACTCTACCCATGACAATTGAAAAGGGACAAATTGAAATTCATCAGTGAATTTGGAAGCTCCGCTACCCCAAGCCATCGATCAATCAGCAAACGCTGCCCAAATTTGCTTTCCACACTTCTTGCATGGAACAATTCAATCTCATAGACGCGAACTTTTTCACCCGCACAACAAACAAGGAACGTTGTACCCCCTGAGCCGTCCCAATGGACAATCTCTTGCGAATCGGAACTGGGACCTTTCCAGCCGCACAACAAACAAGGAACGTTATACACCCCAAACCATCCCAATGGACAATCGCTTACGAATCGGAACTGGGACCTTTCCAGCCGCACAACAAGCAAGGAACGTTGTACCCCCTGAGCCATCCCAATAGACAATCGCTTACGAATAGGAACTGGGGCCTTTCCAGCCGCACAACAAGCAAAGAACGTTGTACCCCCTGAGCCGTCCCAATGGACAATCTCTTGCGAATCGGAACTGGGGCGTCCAAGTCCTATCGGCTTGAATCTGCGACAAAGGGGAGAGTTAAGCAGATAGGAGAGATTCTTCAGCCGGGTATTTATCGTTCTGGTTTCGTGGTCCGCGATGGGAAGAGATCGGCGTCGCCGACAAATGCGGAAGCTCCAGCCCGGTGTTTCTTCCCCTGTCGTTCCGCAGCGCGAAGGGCTCCGGGTTACAGAGACGACGGGAGTAGAATCCCCGGGGATATCGCTTAAATGGCATTGCAATCGGCAACTGGATCGTCGTAGTCGCAAATCTCCACACAGGCCGGCCGTATACGGCGGGAACGGTGAATGATACCAGCCTCGCGATTTGTACGCTATTAGCACGCGCCGATCTACGATCGGCCGACATAATTCCAGCCCGTGGATCGTTACTCGAGAAAAATCCCTCGTAAAGACGAGTCCGGTGCACGAGCCGATCTCCCCGTATACAATGTGCCCTCCTTGGCTGTCCCCTGAATGCAGCCAAGGCGAGCCAGACTATTTCCGAGCAACAGTTCTCCACCGTATCGGCGGCAAAGAGGCGGAACTGCCTTCTTATGGACTTCTTGGCTAAATTTCTGGGGATTTGGAACCTTCATCTCGGCGAATCCATGTTTTTAAAGTGATATGAAAGATATATATACATGAGAAGTCAAGTCGTTGGGGAAAGTATTCCCCGAATTGGTGGTACCGATTTGTTTCGAATTTTTCCGCGGGAATATGGAAGCCCTAAAGTAGGTCCTGAAACTCATGAAATTTCATTATTCATCGAAAATTTATTTATTTATCATGGACTAGAACTAAAATGGCGGGGGCCGGCACGTTTTCGATGTTTTACACTTCTTGGAGGCTTAGAGTCGAAAATGAAGAGTTTCAGGACCAGTTTCGTTTCTCATATCAGAGCCTTCAATAATTGTATATTGATCGAAATATGAGAGCTCGACGCCATTTTGGTTCTGGTCTGAGCTAAGTTAGTAAATTTTTTCCAAAAATCCAAATTTTAAATGTGTCAAGACAATTCTTAGATGATCAGGAGTGATGTGCAAAGTTTCGGACTGTTTGGCACTTTACCCTTATAAAAAAGTGTTGTATTCGAATCGAAGGGGGTTTCACTTCACCTTAAATCGGTGGATAGCCCTACATCTCGTTTAGGACGAAACATTGGAGCTATTCCGATGTCTCGGACAGGTTGGAGAATTATTTAAAGCCATCATTTTCGTCAACCCGTCCATTCGGCGGGTTGGAAATAAACGCGGAGCTTTTAAGAGGCGCGAGAGGCGATCGGCCACGAAAACGGCGGCTGCGGTTTCTGAAAGAATCAATTTCCAGCCTCGGGTCTCTCCGGACCGCTTGGCGAGGTATGCAAATTTACGAGGGAAAAACCGAGGAGGAGGCGTTCTCAAAGCCGAGTTGGGAACTTTCGAGGCCCCCTGTACATCTTCCTGGGTATAGGCGCAAGGTGCACGGTGTATTCTTAACAGTTTCCACCGTGCGCCATACATAATAGAGGTTAGCCGCAGGATGGTAAATCACAAGACGCCATGCGGGCGTAGTTATATCGTGCGTGCGTGATGGAAGATTAGTCCGGCATTGTGCGAGCACGGAGGAGGCACGCGATGATTTATCGCGGAACAAAAACGCGTACTCGGTGACTCCTAAGGACGGTCGCGCTACCACATCGAGAGGAGACACATCTTGGGACCGAGAGGAGCTCGACCAAGATTTGGACCAGCGATTTCAATTCAGATCCTATATGTGCCTTGACGTCTTCTCCGGAAGATGATTGTACAATGAATTTAAATTGTACAGGTAGATAGGTAATTTTGACACGCGAAGAATGCATGTTTTATGATTTTCAGGTATTGTTGCGATGCAATTTTTTGGAGAGATGGTGGACCATCTTGGGATCAAGAGGAGCTTGCCCAAGATCTGGACCAGCGATTTCAATTCAGATCCTATATGTGCCTTGACGTCGTCTCCGGAAGATGATTGTACAATTCATTAAAATTGTACAGGTAGATAGGTCATTTAGACACGTGAAGAATGCACGTTTTATGATTTTCAGGTATTGTTGCGATGCAATTTTTTGGAGAGAAGGTGGACCAACTTGGGATCAAGAAGAGCTCGCCCAAGATCTGGACCAGAGATTTCAATTCGGTAGATAATGTTGATACGCAAAGAATGCACGTTTAATGATTTTCAGGTATTGTTGAGATGCAATTTTTAGGGAAATCATGGGACCGAGAAGAGCTCGCCCAAGATCTGGACCAGCGATTTCAGTTCAGCCCCGAATCCAATATATGCTTTGACAGCTTCTCCGGAAGATGATTGTACAATTAATTAAAATTGTACAGGTAGATAGGTAATTTTGACACGCGAAGAATGCACGTTTTATGATTTTCAGGTATTGTTGCGATGCAATTTTTAGGGAAATCATGGGACCGGAAAGAGCTCGCCCAAGATCTGGACCAGCGATTTCAATTCAGATCCTATATATGCCTTGACGTCTTCTCCGGAAGATGATTGTACAATTAATTAAAATTGTACAGGCGGATAGATAATGTTGACACGCGAAGAATGCACGTTTAATGATTTTCAGGTATTGTTGCGATGCAATTTTTAGGGAAATCATGGGACCGGAAAAAGCTTGCACAACATCAGGACCAGGGATTTCAATTCATATCGTATATGTGCCTTGACGTCCTCTCCGGAAGATGATTGTACAATTAATTAAAATTGTACAGGCAGATAGCTAATGTTGACACGCGAAGAATGCACGTTAAATGATTTTCAGGTACCACCGCGGTGCAATTTTTAGAAGAAATGGCGTTAGGGAAATCTTGGGACCGAGAAGAGCTCGCTCGTCTCGATACGACATGTGAATAATGCATGATTAACTATTATCAAAGATTATCGTAGCTGCGACTTGTATGAAATGTGATGGGGTGGAGACACCTAACATAGAAATCCTGATTAACTGATCGTCGTCTTCTTCTATGACGAAATGGAGGCACCTTGGCACGAGGAAGAGGCCATCCGAGATCTGGACCAGCGATTTCAATTCGGTAACTAATCCAACCTACGCCCTGGATCCACTGAATGGCAATGACGAAACGCGAGGACAAAGACGAGTTGGAAAGCGAAAGGAGGCATCCTATTATCGAAATTGAATCGATTTAACTATCTTACGTTATAAGAAACCACACAGGTCCTGATGCCCAAACCCGTGGACGCGCCAAACGCTTCTTCGATCTTGGAATTTTCTTACAGCCACCTACGTCGAGGGGAAATTTTCTTTCCGATCCTCTAATAACCCTCCAACATAGGCTACTAAAGACATTAAGTTCCTCTCCGCTTATCAATTTGTTCACAAAGTTTGTTGGAGATGCCGGGTCAGCAGAGTCCGTCAAATGGTCGTTTCCTCGGCATCTTCCCCACTTGGACGCAGGCCTTCGAGGATCTGACTATGTAGGAGACAGACCGCACTACTGTAAATGGTAGCAGCCTGCAATCATCATAATTTTCGAACGATGGTCGACCATGAGGACGGGGACAGCGTGTCAGGTCCCTTCGGCGACCACGAGGCCGAACCGCAAAACCGTTCTGTTCCTTATTGCTCGACCTCTTTGCCTCCGCAGTTCTCCGCCCTTATACAGTCTCCTGTCCCGCAAAATGGACGGATCGGAGCAGAGCAATTTCCGACCTGTAATGCGTTACCGAAGTGCGAGTTAATCTCGTTAAAGCTGCTCCTAACGTGTATATAAACCCTGCGACGTTAAATGCGAGTACCGGTCGAGGTGATAGGAGACCAACGAAAGTGCGCTTCCGGTAGGGACGGGAGCTGATAGAGGTTACGACCGATAAAATGGGCGAAGGAAAGCGCTAAAAGGTGGAGAAGGTAAAACAACGGAAGCAAAACCAAATAAAGCTTCCGTTGGTACCACACATTGCTGGGGAAGGAAGCTTCATTGAATTTCTCCCGAGAGTTTCAATGAAGCTTTCGTACCCAGGGATATATGAATTGGCATTTAAGAGACGAATCGTGCCACCTTCGGAATCAGTTTGCGAAGAGAGACGTAAACTGGGAAGACCTTTTACCAGTTACCACGGTAGTCGCATATGTATCTACAGCGTTGACTCCTGTAGACACCTTTTCGACAGTCACGTTCGCCATTTTCATGGACTCCAGCGAATTTCCTACTTTCGCCACCGAGGTGTCTTGTTCTCCAGCAGATTGTTAGTAAACCAAGCGACCTCCCGATGTATTATCGTTACCGCACACGCGGGATTTACACGTGTACCGTCATTGTTCTATCAGCGAACAGACGTACCAGGGAGAGCTTGTTAATAGTCACGCTCCGCCTTTTTCGTGTGGTGACTCTCGAGAATCCGTCCTTTAGGCATTAGCCAACCAGGTAACAATGTCTCCGAAACATGGACGCAGTGACCATTATTACACAACCAACCGCATCCAGCGTTCAGAAGCCGGTGGTCCGAGGTTGGCACAACCAACCACAATTGGAATCGGGACGATGGATGGCCCGATACGGACCACATGTAATAGCTGTCATAAAATGCCAGCCCTCCAAACGTTTCCACATACTCCTTAAGATGGAAGAAAATCATCAAGGACTCTTGCCAAGCCATTGTTGTCTGACGATCAAGGAGCTATTCACTCGGAAACCAGTGAAATCGATTTCCTCATTTGACAACCAATCGATCTAGTCCCGATGAGGACAACCGATGATACCATGACGAGGTCCTGATCAGCTCCCGATTGAATGTCCTAGGAGCTCGTCACGTCCTGAACTTTCGAACCCTGATGATTCTACCGGGTCCAGGAGCATCGGGATTAGGTTTCTAAGAGTCCCTCAAGGTCTCGGGACTCACGATTAGGTATCTACTCCCGATTGAATGTCCTAGGAGCTCGTCACGTCCTGAACTTTCGAGCCCTGATGATTCTACCGGGTCCAGGATCATCGGGATTAGGTTTCTAAGAGTCCCTCAAGGTCTCGGGACTCACGATTAGGTATCTGCTCCCAATTGAATATCCCAGGAGCTCGTCACGTCCTGAACTTTCGAACCCTGATGATTCTACCGGGTCCAAGGGCATCGGGATTAGGTTTCTAAGGGTCCCTTCAGGTTTGGGGACTCACGATTAGGTATCTGCTCCCGATTGAATGTCCTAGGAGCTCGTCACGTCCTGAACCTTCGAACCCTGATGATTCTACCGGGTCCAAGAGCATCGGGATTGGGTTTTTAAGGGTCCCTCAAGGTTTCGGAACGGCCCAACCCTATAGGGTGACGGACGCGAAAAATTCAGCCGGCTACACGAGTTGCCTTCCCTCAGCGGCCATTAAGAACGGAGCGCCAATGGCACCAACATGGCCGAACAATGCAATTTGTAGCCACGAGGTGGTCCTACGGGCCCGATCCTCCCTCGAAGTTACACCGCAGGGAAGAGGGCCACGAAATACTGCCAACATTGCGCCCACGAAATACTACACGGCCCTGCCGGACTACCGACACGCGGCACGCAGGCATTTTTTCTCCTATACCCTCCAACTCTTTGGAATTCGCGGGAGTTCCGCCGCTCCCACGGGAATTCCGCGGATGCGGCCCTCGGAATTAAGGCGGCACGATCCGCGCGATCCGGCACGACCTCCGCGACTTCCGAATCGGCCTTTATTCCTACCTCTTCGAGACCCGTCCATGGGAAGTCCTTATGGGGTCCCGGAGTTAGTAACTCCCGGGTGGAGGTGGGTGGGTGGGTGGTTACCAGGTCGACCGGACGAAGAGGGACACTTTTCAAAGTGTTCATAAAATTCGTACGCGGTCAGAAAATGTTGTAACAAAATCACACTTCACGTCTTCTCTGGGCGAGATTTGTATCCATTCAGGGCTGGGACCAACGTTGATGGAACGTTCATGCAACGTTCATGCATTGCCTACCGCGTCATTATAGTTAATCGTCGGATTTCGGATGGATACTTAACAGCGGATTTTAATCCTCCATTTAATCCTCATTAATTACACACGAAAGATGAACATGATTTTCGGGAACTTCACTTCTTGGTGATGTGTCCACACCTTATTAATCCCTTACGCTGGAAATTTCTTAGCGAGTATACGTGACAAATGTGCAGAGTATCGGTAATTGAAACAATTTCAATCGTGCTTAGGTGTTGACAACCTTTAATGAATCTAACTTTCACATGGTTGTAACCAAACACTGTGCATAGCACGTCGTTCTCATTCTTGAGACGAATAGACATCGATGTGCGTACACGTCATCCCAGCGCAAAGGGTTAAGTAAGTGCATTGCAATGCATTTTATTAATATTAGTCAGGTGCATTACAATGTATCTTATTAATATTAGTCAGGTGCATTACAATGCATCCGACTAGTATTAGTCTATCTGGGTATTCTAGTTAAATATGGGTTAAATATGGATGGAAATCCATTATCCGAGTAGGGGTTCGATGTCTGGCTGGAAAAGAGGCATCGATTATGCCCAAGAAAGCGGTTAGATTTTTCTTCGCCCGAACGGAGTCCGAGGAAGTCCCGACCATAAGTCAGTGGATTAAAATCGTATCCAAATGATTCATCCTCGCGATCGCCCGCGGAAGGACGCGGGAATCTGAAAGGAGGAACGGCAGCTGCCCAGGGATAGATTGCACCCTGGCTGATAAATGGGGCCACCCAAGGAACCTAACGGGAAGCCTAAAATCCACACGAGTACCCTTCTTCGAAGAGATCCCGAAAACTCGGGTCGAAGAGCTAGAAACGTCAGGAAAGCATCTAGGAATTCCAAGGAAAGGTATCGGGTGGAGGAACACGGTCTCGCCATCTAAATAAGGTTACACTTCGTTAGAAACGGCGACAACTTGTACCTCAATCTCCCACTCTGCGGTAGAACAACCCATGGCCATCAAAACGGGGGTCCAGATGTAAAAGCGCCTACGAAGTTTGAAATTTGAAGATTCTTTTTGCTGTTTTTTCCTCTCTTTTTGGAGCAGCCGACAAAGTCAGAGAGCAGCTGCCTCCTGTAGCTGGTGGAACCAGGAAGTGCCGTGAATTACCAGCTTCTACGAGTCCGCTATCGCCTACCTATGTTCCTCTATCTGCTGAACAGCACCAAGGTACTGACCCAGAAAAGATGGAAAGGTATCAGGTGGAGGAACACGGTCTCGCCATCTAAATAACGTTACATTTCGTTAAAAACGGCAACAATCCACTCTGCGGAAGAACAACCTATGGCCATCAGAACGGGGGTCCAGATGTAAAAGCGCCTACAAAGTTTGAAGTTTGAAGTTTCTTTTTGCTGTTTTTTCCTCTCTTTTTGGAGCAGCGGCCACCTGTAGCCGGTGGGACCAGGAAGTGCCGAGAATTAGCAACTTCTACGAGTCCGCTATCGCCTACCTATGTTCCCCTAGCTGCTCAGCAGCGCCAAGATACTGACCCAGAAAAGATGGAAAGGTATCAGGTGGAGGAACACGGTCTCGCCATCTAAATAACGTTACATTTCGTTAAAAACGGCAACAATCCACCACTCTGCGGAAGAACAACCTATGGCCATCCGAACGGGGGTCCAGATGTAAAAGCGCCTACAAAGTTTGAAGTTTGAAGATTCTTTTTCCTGTTTTTTCCTCTCTTTTTGGAGCAGCGGCCACCTGTAGCCGGTGGGACCAGGAAGTGCCGAGAATTAGCAACTTCTACGAGTCCGCTATCGCCTACCTATGTTCCCCTAGCTGCTCAGCAGCGCCAAGATACTGACCCAGAAGAGATGGAAGGGAACGACAAGGCTCGCTTTGCATGTCGCTGGGCTCCACCATCGCCGGAGTAAATAAGGCGGAATCCGCACGTCGCATTGTTTGACTTCCCGGACGAACGTCCAGGGCGACGGTAAAGGGACCGACCGAGCGCCACGACAAGAGCCCGAAGTCGGGCCGACCGACAGCCGCGAGGCTGATTTGTCAGGACGCGGTAGCCGCTCTTTGCGGCTCTCATTTTCTCCGCTCCCTCCCCGTTCCTCGGCTCTTCCTCTAGGGCCACTTTTCTTCCTTCTAGCCCCTCTTCGTACGACTTCTCCGAGTCTGCACCGATAGGAGCTAAACCGCTGCCAGGGTCTCATCGTGATGGGGTACCCCAACCCCAACCCGGCATTTCCATTATTTGTTTAACTCGATTTTTCACTCGGCTGGGTGGCGAGATGTCGATGAAAGTAAGGGAATGAGAATATGAGTAGGTAAGAAAGGAAGGTACCAAAGGAGAAATGCCGATGGGCAAAGTTGGTCGAAATTTCAAGAAGTACTTTGCTCTCATCTCGGATTCACCTGTTTCGCCCTCGCTTCGTGTGCTACTCATATGTCTCCCTATTTCCGGACTTTTATCTCCTTCTTCTCGGTATGTCTTGCAAAGTATGGTTCCACGTTACGTTTACACCGTGATTTCCCTGCTCGCGACCGCGCAAGTCAGGTATTCATGACTTCTCGGGATTTGTATGGAAATTTCCCCGTGCGGTCATGCAGCAAACCAAGTACGCAAGAAAGTAAGGAAAGAAACTTAAGGATAGGTAAAGTGCGAGTTGCTCGAAAAGGATGATAGTTGCATTTCATTTCCACCGTTGGATTTTACAATTAGATCTCCTCGTTTCAATCTTCTCCTCGTCCTGCACAATTTATATTACAGCGATGGTTGAAGATCTTCGTCGATAGGTTCTATCCAGATTCCATCTCGCGTTCGTGTAAAGAGATGTTAGAATTGTGCCATGTAGAGGCCGAAGGAAAATGCCAGGGAAAAGGATTGAAGTCGGAGGAAGTTTCTAAAGGTGACAATTCTTGACTTCGTTCCACCTCAGCTTCCCAGACTTCGTTCCTAGTCGTGACGCTTTCCATGTATCCGTTTATCTGAGCATTTTTATCGCGTCCCCGCGTTCCTGTTACAATCTCTCGGAGGACACAGCCCGATAGCGCTGAGTTTCCATCGCGGTTTTGTTCCCCGCGGCTGCTGGGGATGTCTCCTCGCGAGATCGCCGAGAATTTGTTAGGGAATTCCGTCGAGTATTTATGCATCGGGGGAATCCTGGCATCGTGCGCGACTAGCGCCGTGCTAAGGCCCATTGGAAAGCGAAATGCCGAGGATGAATCGATCGCGATGGTTCAATTCTCGGTCCTGAGGAACGGGACCTGCGGCCTCCGCGTTTCTCGATTCGACCAGGACTCTTTTTGTTACAACACTTTGCGCCGATCATTATTTATTCAACCCCACCCGATTGGTCCCTGGGATTCTCTTCTAACTCCCTAAAAAATCACCGGAAGTACCACGCTTCCACACAATTAAATGAAGCCCTAACAAAGGATCACCATGCCGTTCCCAAAGGACATCACTTTTACCCATGGATAGGACTTATCGCGTACCTATTGTACTTGTCAATAACGACCGCAGCAGTTGTCGCGACGATGAACGGCTTAATGGAACTATGAAAGCTCAGATTGCAAGTCGCTAGGATTTATCGTTACATGTATGGGATCATAAATCGAGGAAATCAGAAATTCAGGAGGGAGACTACCAGCTTTCTAGATCAACCGAAGATGAAACAAGGGATCGCTGAAACGGTGCGATCCAATCCGGAAACCCTAGCGATTGTCCAAATCGCTACGATTTATCGTGACACGTATGCCGCCATAAAGCAATGGAATCAGAAATTCAGGAGGGAGACTAACAGCTTTCTAGATCAACCGAAGATGAAACAAGGGATCACTAGACCGGTGCGATACAATCCGGAAGCACTCACGATTGTCCAAATCGCTACAATTTATCGTTACATACATGGGATCATAAATCGAGGAAATCAGAAATTCAGGAGGGAGACTACCAGCTTTCTGGATCAACCGAAGATGAAAAAAGGGATCGCTAGACCGGTGCGATCCAATCCGGAAGCACCCGAGATAATCCAAATCGCTACGATTTATCGTAACACGTTTGCCGCCATAAAGCAACGAAATTAGAAATTCGGGAGGGAAATTAACATCTTCCTGGCTCAACCGAAGATGAAACAAGGGATCGCTGGACCGGTGCAATCCAATCCGGAAGCACTCGGGATTATCCAGGATGAGGACGGTGGGATCTCGGTCCAGGAGATCCAGGAAGCGATTCGGAAGAAAGCCTAGGGCAGATAGGCATTATTCGAAGGTGGTGCAGGGAAAGAGAGAAGGACCGAGCGAGGGGTACGGATCCAAGCGGAAGAAGAGAGAGAGAGAAGCACGTTTCGCACGCACAATGGCGCCCCACCGACTTCCCGATCCTGGAGCCCCCTTGCGCGTGGTATTGTCCAAGGCGGTTCGGTCGGTAAATTCACGGCTGATATCCATACAGTGCGCGAGCCGCAGGTCCCAGCGACACCTACGTCCTGGAACCTCGTAAATATCTGGGAGCATCCAGGATTCTTCCTCCTATCGCATTGTTGCAGCCTAAGCAACGCCACCGGCCAGCACGAGCGCGATCCTCCCTCACCTCCGTCGACCACCTCGAGTCCGACCACCTCGGAGTCGCCTTCACCACCTGCGAGGTGCTCGAAATGGGTGAAATAAGGGACCCTCGCGGAAACCGCGACCCCAGAGTCCTGGGAGTTCACCTACACCATCTGCTAGTCACCCGGGATCAGGCCCACCAAAGAGGGACTCCAAACTTTGCGTATCGACACCCTCGCTGATATAGAACGTGGTACCAAGCCCTCTCAACGGAGTGGACGTCCCTTCTACCTCTTCTGAATTTACAAGCGGATGATAAATTGGTCCATTCGTTACCTGCGGATAGCTGGAAGGTTCTCGTCCCCGTGCAGAAGGTCTGCAAAGACCCAGGACCTAGCCAGAACGCCAACCTACCAACGTCACACTTCCCTATGACCCATGACATCCTAGATGGGCTCGATAAAAAAATCCGGAAAAATGATCTTGACGATATCAAAGTCCCAGCAAGACCTGGGTGCTATTTGGGACACCCTAGGTAGTTCTCCACACAGTTAAAAAGGTCCCTTCAAGACGCGATGGATGCGAGATGGAAGAAAGATCTCAGCCAGGGTGGACAAATTGGAGAACGTGGAGAACGTGGAGAACCGTTCAAAGCGTGCCGTTTTCCACGAGGGGGGTCGAAGAAGCATTACCTGACGCAGTAATTATCGTTTTCGGTCCGCACCGCCGACGGACATTCGTTCTGGCCAATCGACACGCAACAGTTGCGACGTGGTGTACTCGGTGTGTAGGTCCGTACACATAGCGTGGGTACATACCTTAGGCAAGATCCGCCGTTTCCCCATTGGCTGCCACGTAGATTACAGTACTTAGCTACTGGCATTACATTAGGTATTGCCATGAGTGCACCGCCGGTAGGCATACTTAGGTACGTACACAGAGAGGAGCGCATTTAAATAATCTCGATCCCTTCGTGGGATCTCGCCGCCCGAGCGGAGTCGATTCCTCTCGCGTGCGACATCGCGAGCCTGCCCGAAGAGGTCCACCTCGTCAGGACGTGGACCCTGCAGCATCCCAAGGATCAGCTGGGTTCCTAGGAGAAACCATTAGCTGGAACCTGACGAACTAGAAACAGCTTCCGCGGATTCCTCGTGCCTTCTGGGGCCGGACGTGACGGGATCATCTCTTCGCCAGCTAAGATTTCTGGATGATCTATGGTTCTCGTTGAACGGAACCTGGACCGTAACCCAGGAAAACCAGAAATAAACACCTGGAGACTATCTGGACGTGGTGTATTTACACCCAAGAACAGGAGTTCTGGTATCGGATGAGGTCCAATAGGGTTCTCCAGCATCTCGATGGCTGGGGATGTAAATAGGGAGTATCTTCTGGATATCCGCAGGTTATCCGTATGGTATCCCGAAGGATAGAAGAAGTACGACCTCAGCGGGAGTGGCGATCACCTGGAGGGGAAGACTAACGAAATGGATGATGCTCCTGAAGTAGAACCTTCAGAGCTGGAGATGAACTAGGACGCTTCGAGCCAAGGACCGAGGACCCGTGCAGAATCCGTCCTGGATCACCGGGATAAGGACATTTGCGAGTGATTAGAGAATAAAGGGAAGATATGTAACTCCTGGAAGCCGAGGATAGAAGAAGCACGACCTCATCGGGAGTAACGATCAGCTGGAGGGGAAGACTAACGAAATGGATGATGCTCCCGAAGTAGAACCTTCAGAGCTGGAGATGAACCAGGACGCTTCGAGCCAAGGACCGAGGACCCGTGCAGCATCCGTCCTGGATCACCGGGATAAGGGCATTCTCAAATGATTAGAGAAAAAAGGGAAGATACGAAACTCCTGGAAGCCGAGGAACTCCCGGAAGAGCGAGGGGCGATATTAGCGCGGCCTCTTAGACGACGCCGACAGGTGGAGAACGGCTCGGGTCGACCGGGAGGTGGATAGTAAATAATCGATTGATCGATCGGACGGTTATCGATCCCAGAGAGAAAGACACCCTGGGAGAGAGGAGCGGACTGGCATTCGAGTGCGTCCCAACAATTAGCTCGAGAACGAGCGAGCCAGCGATTTGTCGCGGGAGATTTATAGCTTCATACATTCGAGCCTTCGCGAAACCCCTCTTGTCGTCTTCCCCCTGTTCCCTCTCTTCTTCCCCTGATCCCCCTGTCTGCCTGTCCTTCCGTCTCCCTTCGATTCTCCCCTGAGAAAACCCCGGACCCGGAGTGCAGCTTCTTCTTTCTCCTGGTTCTCTTCTCCTTCTCTGGCATCCTCTCCAGCTTTTCGCTATACTTTGACGCGTTCCCATTGCGGGACTCTTTTTGGACATGGCCACCGACATGAGATATTCCGATCATGCCCCATCCAGAATAGGTACCCGTTTAATTTATAACATATACACACCCCTAGCAGCACAAAATATTTGTCCTATATTTTTTATATATTTCACGAACATCGCCTTCCATCATCANAGAGATATTAAAAAATCTGTCGCTTGAGATACTTAGCAAAGATTAAAAATAAATATCTAGTTATTATTTTATGCTACTAGGGACATGTGGATCCAGGAGCCACACATCAGGAGGAACTCCAGATCCCCCAGGTAATCGGATAAATGAAAATCGATCCTCTTCCCGATTCCTCGTTAAAACGAACGGATAGCCCGAACTGCGACATTCCTCGAGCACTCGTCGAACGGCAAAAAGGTGGAGGAGGAGAAAAAAAAATCCCTTTTTCCCCAAAGAGGCAGCCAACTCGCACCTCCCCTCCTCGCGCAGCCACCAGGTGTGACGGATGGCCATGCTTCGAGGAATCCCCGGTACACGCTTCAAGGTTCAAAGGTACCTGTCTCGATATTTGCGAAAATATGAAAAGATCAGTATTTACGGCCGTTAAGGCCCGGAGTACA
The DNA here is from genome assembly GCF_000612105.2 of Orussus abietinus. Taxonomy (NCBI): domain Eukaryota; kingdom Metazoa; phylum Arthropoda; class Insecta; order Hymenoptera; family Orussidae; genus Orussus; species Orussus abietinus. The sequence goes on from NW_019394511.1 coordinate 64,439, forward strand.
CGGCAGGTTTCTTTTCTTTTTTTTCCCAGGCGACACCGCAATTTACATCCCTCCCCCTTTACCGTATAAACCTATCTCTCCCGCGGGATCCTATCCCCGAGAGACGGACGAGATTTTCGAATTTCCGCGACCGGACGAACGCGGGATGAGAAACCGCGGGTCCCAGGGACCGAGGACGGAGGAGAAGTCAAGACCCCGTAGGAATGCGACGCCGGTTCGAATTAATAGATCGAGAGACCCGGGCGAATTTATCCGCCGAGCGGCGGCGAGCTTGAAAGCGCCGCGGGTCCCCTTTGGGTTTGCGCGGCTTCGAGGGAGCGAGAGGCGTGGGGCTCCGAGGCGGACCTCGAAGGAAAATCAGCGCCTTTTGTCCCCAACCTCGTTTTCGACCTTATAGAAGACCCTACGAGGCGGCTATCTACCCTTAAGGTCGATGAAACGCGAATATCTATCCGTGAAGAGCCCTGATAAGCGGTACCTCATCAATGATACGCGATGTTGTACACAGGGAGACATCAATGCCCTCCCATCCTGCACAGGCGATGCCGTATCTGCAGGGGAGGCATTCATGTCCGCCATTGTACATATCAGTCTTGTTCCGAGTTCATCCGAACATCTGACTCGAAATGAAACGCACGATTTCCTGAATTAGGTACCGAAGCAGACAAGTCGTACACTGGGAGACATCAATGCCCTCCCACCCTGCACAGGCAATGCCGTATCTGCAGGGGAGGCATTCATGTCCGCCATTGTACATATCAGTCTTGTTCCGAGTTCATCCGAACATCTGACCCGAAATGAAACGCACGATTTCCTGAATTAGGTATCGAAGTAGACAAGTCGTACACTGGGAGACATCAATACCCTCCCATCCTGCACAGGCGATGCCTTATCTGCAGCGGAAGCACTCATGTCCGCCACTGTACGTTGCAATTTTCGCCTACGAGGCGGACCTCGAAGGAAAAACAGCGTCTTTTATCCCCAATCTCAGTTTGTGACCTTACAGACGACCCTACGAGGCGGCTATCTACCCTTAAGGTCGATGAAATGCGAATATCTACCCTTGAAGAACCCTAAGTGGTGGTCCCTCATCAACGACACCCCAACGCGACGTTCTACATTGCATTCTCTGATCACCTCCCCTTGAGATCCTACATTAAATGACGGGGTACCACCTATCCGTTTGTTCTGTATTTAAATCCTTGATGTAAGCGAAATAACGCGACCATTGTATCCAATAATGAAGGTAATGGTACCGGGTTCAACTCCAAAAGGTACTAAAAGGTAGTTGCCGTCAAACGGTACACGTTGATTCTAACGAAACTAATTGTAAGTAGGAAACGTGAAAAGGAGGGTTTCAGTTATGAACAGTGAAGTATGCGTAATTGATATCTTCATCGCGATCCTGCTCCCCCATAAATAACGAAGTGAACGAAGGGAGGTAAGAAAGTCATAGCTTGTCGGGAACCCGGAGATAGTACCCGTAAAAGATCTCGGAATCAGCCGTAGAAGCTACCCGGAAGAGAAAGGTCCTCATGAGCGGGAACCAAAATGGCTCCGATTTGACGCATGTTCTCGATGAGCGGCGAGATCGAGGAGGAAAGTCGGGTTCTTCGGGGGAAAAAATGGCCGGACGAGTGGGAGGAAGGTGACGGAAACGACGGGGAGGATTAACGGGAAGGGGGGGCTGAAAAATGGTGTCATTTAATCGAGCGATTCGACGCGGTGTTGCCTGCCTAAGCAAACCGGAGGTGAGATATGTCGCGCCTCTGGTGACCGATGTCTACACAACCCAGACGTCCCGCTCTGACATATCGTTCTGATAAAAGACCGCCTCCCTCTCTCCCCCTCTGCCGATAACGGCTTCTCCCAGAAAGCCGACGCTGGTTCAGGAATAAAAGTTACGAAGTCTCGGACGGAGTCACCCCTGAGGTCTGCGAAGAAGTGAGCCGCCATCTTGGATCTTCCCTTGGACCGTCCTCCACGTCGTTTATCACTTCTTCCTCTCTCAATTTTCACCCCCTTCGATATCACGATTAAGGTAAAGTGAAACCCCTCAAATCAGTCGATTGGAATACACTTTTTTTTAAGGGTACTGGACCAAACTGCCGACGCTGGTCCAGGAATAAAAGTTACAAAGCCTCGGACGGAGTCACCCCTGAGGTCCGCGGAGGAGAGAGCCGCCATCTTGGATCTTCCCTTGGACCGTCCTCCACGTCGTTTATCACTTCTTCCTCTCCCAATTTTAACCCCCTGCAATATCACGATTAAGGTGAAGTGAAACCCCTCAAATCAGTCGATTCGAATACACTTTTTTTTAAGGGTACTGGACCACACTGCCGACGCTGGTTCAGGAATAAAAGTTACGAAGTCTCGGACGGAGTCACCCCTGAGGTCCGCGGAGGAGAGAGCCGCCATGTTGGATCTTCCCTTGGACCGACCTTCCTACCTTCCACGTCGCATATCACTTCTTCCTCTCCCAATTTTCACCCCCTTCGATATCACGATTAAGGTGAAGTGAAACCCCTCAAATCAGTCGATTCAAATACAACACTTTTTTTTAAGGGTACTGAACCAACTGTCTGAAACACTGACACATGACTCGGGATCATCTAAGAATTGTCCTGACACATTCAACCTTTGGATTTTTTGAAAAAATTTGTTAACTCAGCCCAGACCAGAACTAAAATGACGTCGGGCTCTCATATTTCGATCGATATGCAATTATTGAAGGCTCTGATATGGGAAACGAAAGGGTCAGGAGAATTTTACGACAATTTAGAACACTCTGGTAATCGATAAACTCGCACATGAACGGGATATTTAAAGTATGAAACGATTTGAGACACTCAGTTCTATGAAAAGTTTTATGAACGATTGGGCTTTCGGATGCCACTTTCACATCCCCTTAAGAGGAATAGCAGGTGAAATATTCCTCCGAGTGTATAGGGATGGAACTCGAGATGCGTTTCGATATCGATATATCTACCCGGGTTGAATAAACGTCGGCGAGGGTCTCTATGGTTTCGTCGCTGAACCATTTCGTGGATCGGCAATGGCCGCAGATTAATTTCCGTCCCCGGCCCCGTTTGAAACACTAGACCCCTCCGGACCGTAGCATTGAGTAATGCGGTACGGAGTGCCGGTAATGAGGCCCATTAATAAGCAATGAAAATGTCCCTCTTCGGGCCGTGTTATTCGAGGTGCGTGGGGAGTGTGAACCCCGCGATAGCACTGAGATAGTGGGCTTAATATTAATAGCCGTGCTTCATTGTTCCGCGAGGCGAGGCACGCATATATGTACTCCATGGTGGAATTCCGCAACGCCGATTCGGCGAACGTTTCTTATGCCTTTACGCCTCCCGACGAATTGCCTGATTTCCTTTCGGTAATTAGTCCATTTCCACTTTCATATGCAAAATCGTGCGGCCCTCCATTTTTTAGGGTGTCTCGACTCCATGATTAAGAGTGAAACACCCCTCAAATCAGTCGATTCGAATACAACACTTTTTTTAAAGGGTCAGATCACTCGATTCGAATACAATACATTTTTTAAGGGTCAAATCAGTCGATTCGAATACAACGCCTTATTTAAGGGTCAGATCACTCGATTCGAATACAACGCATTTTTTAAGGGTCAAGATCACTCGATTCGAATACAACGCATTTTTTAAGGGCCAAATCAGTCGATTCGAATACAACGCATTTTTTAAGGGTCAAATCAGTCGATTCGAATACAACGCATTTTTTAAGGGTCAAATCAGTCGATTCGAATACAACGCCTTTTTTTTAAGGGTCAAATCAGTCGATTAGAATACAAAACCTTTTTTTAAGGGTATTAGGCCAAACTGTCCGCCACTTTGACACATGACTCGTGATCATCTAAGAATTGTCCGGACACATTCATAATTTGAATCTTTCATGAAAATTATTTAAGTAACGAAAATGAAGTGAAAATTTTTTAACCTACTTACTCGTACGAAAACGACAGGTGGAGTATGCCATTTAGTGCAATACCCAATATAATTCAACCCAGCTGTCAATATAAAAACCAACGTTGGCAACGTAAGTATTTAGAAAAATCTTCTTTATCGACGTCGATCAAGTTCCTCGACGTGTTTCACATCACGTTAACATTCCGTACGATGAACTAGTTCCCGATTTGAAAATAAATACCCCTCGGTATATCCTTTTGCAATAATTACCACCCGAGTTAATTTATTTTCGGCCTCGAGAGTAAAAAGTAGAAACGTCCATCGCGCACCCACGAACAAGGGGGAGGAAAGGGTTAAGGACGTCGGATGGAAGCAAGGAGCGAAGATCGGGACGAAAATATAATTTGTGCGATCACGGGAGGGCGGCGGCAGGCGAGAAACAATTAGTCAAAAGGGAGAAAAACAATAATTCGGTCGGCCTGGAGGAGGTAAGAAGAAAAGCGCGCATGTCGGGACAGCCATGTAATTACCCTCCTTCATACCCCGCGGCCCATGGGGCCCATGGACCACCCTTCTCCCATCCAGGGCGCCCTGAGAGACGCGAAATAACGCTTTCTGCCCGAGCTTATTCCCGAGCTTCATACAAATAACACGAGAGAAAGAGGGCGGCCGAGGCGAAGGATTTGGCACGACTCGGTCTCGCCTCTAAATTAGTAATTGCAGCCTCCGTGACGTTAAGTCTTGGCAAAAGAGGGGCACCTCTTCTGTGGAAACACCGATATCACGGGGTCGTGATCCGGACTAAAGTGAATATGTACAATGGCGGACATGAATGCCTCCCCTGCAGATACGACATCGCCTGTGCAGGATGGAAGGGCATTGATGTCTCCCAGTGTACTTGCGCCTCGGCATATAACGTACCGTGTATATTGCTCACGGGAAAGTCGAAGAAATAAAGTCTAAACGTAAAAATCAGAAGCTTGCATTATTTAGGATAATGATTCCACTTTCGGTTGGAAATACTTGTAAATACTGAGACATCGTCATAAACCCTATAATTGCGCCAAACGATACGTACAATGAATATAATAGTACAGTGAATGTGTACAATGGCGGACATGAATGCCTCCCCTGCAGATACGACATCGCCTGTGCAGGACGGGAGGGCATTGATGTCTCCCAGTATACCCTGCGGACATGAATGCCTCCCCTGCAGATACGACATCGCCTGTGCAGGATGGGAGAGCATTGATGTCTCCCAGTGTACTTGCGCCTCGGCATATAACGTACCGTGTATAATGATTGCGGGAAAGTCGAAGAAATAAAGTCTAAATGTAAAAATCAGAAGCTTGCATTGTTTAGGATAATGATTCAACTTTGGGTTGGAAATACTTGTGAATACTGAGACATCGTCATAAACCCTATAATTGCGCCAAACGATATGTACGATGAATATAATAGTACAGTGAATATGTACAATGGCGGACATGAATACCTCCCCTGCAGATACGACATCGCCTGTGCAGGATGGAAGGGCATTGATGTCTCCCAGTGTACTTGCGCCTCGGCATATAACGTACCGTGTATATTGCTCACGGGAAAGTCGAAGAAATAAAGTCTAAACGTAAAAATCAGAAGCTTGCATTGTTTAGGATAATGATTCAACTTTGGGTTGGAAATACTTGTAAATACTGAGACATCGTCATAAACCCTTTCATTGCGCCAAACGATATGTGATTAATAGATATGCAAACTTCAGTTTTCATGAGATGCACTTTTCTTTTGACGAGCAGTACTTTAATTATCTGTTCACCTCGTTACTTCAGACCAGATTGTTATAACCGTTTGGGGTAGATACTGAATTTCCAAAGATACGTTTCAAAGGTATAACTCTAGGTAAAATTAGGCACGCTTTATTTTTTTTTTTTTATTTAGACAAATAATAGCGCGAGTACCGTTTAGAAATTAAAGAGAACGAAATATGTCCGAGATTGGCAAATGGAGGAAGAAGAGAAACTTGGGAAGTAGATTATGGCTCGAGCCATGTCCCAGAGCAAAGTTGCGGTTCGCCGAGTGTTACGGTTCAGCAAAGAGATTCGCGTGCGATCTGACGGTCACGTTCGATCGGTACTGATCGGTACTAATCGGTACCCGTCCGTCAGCCGTTCCGCACATAAGAACATCTTAGCAGGCAAAGTCGGACCATCCGTGCGAAAGATCGCACACGAGAACGAGGTCGAACCCCGAGGTCGGGCACGTCCGGAAGGAGGACAACAATAATAAGGATGATGATAATGCCAAGGCATTTATTACTGACGGATAGGCAAACCCGAAGGTTCGGCAAATAATAGCCACTCTGGCTCGGCATCCGTGCGAGCGATTGCGGAACCGCGGTAGGGCGCCAGTGAAAACGGTTGACGGGGTAAACGTCGGCGTTTCTCGAGAAAAGGGGCATCGAAGGATCTCCGGAATATTTTTTCGATCCTTGCGAGAGATCCGCACGATCCACCATTGCGGATGAACCGAAAGACTCGCCGAATTACAAGGAACCCCGAGAAATGAACGTCACGACTGAAACCGCTCATAGTCGTCGGAAAAATTGCAAATTTCAATGAACGATCCAATGAACTTCCTACATTAGGTACACGTTCTAACCGTACATTTGTACTGCTCATAGATTTAGAAATTGATTACAAAAATGAACCGTTGGGCCACATCGAAAAAAACGTGAGACCACCAGCACCTAGTTCGGCCTCCGGAAAGAATGGGATTTTCCACCTTAAGGAATCATTTTAAGAGAAAGTGCCTCAAACGAAATTTCTTCATTGCGATGTTGCGAACAACTTTTGTTTGAGCCGTTTTCTTCCCACGGGTTTTGATAAGGCAGAAAATAGGGTTCACGCGAAACAGCTGGGATGATGGTGAGGTCTTTGTATCCAACATGGCGCGTTCGAACCCCTTAAAGCCAGGTTCGTAACATCCACGAAAACGAGGCTTGTTCAGGGAGGATCTTGCTGTCAAGTCTGCCCAGGCTGCAGTCTTATAACTCGGGTCCTGTCAAAGTTGACACCAAGGCGTGTCCATTCGCGAGCCGATTTCAATAAACCCGCCACTCTGGCCTTCTTTGGGGTCGCTCATTCTTCGCTTCACCGATAACAATTACTTCCCTGCCGATAAAAAAAATCGACCATACTGTGAACAATGTCTTCTTCCGACCGGCAAGATTAATTACCGGGAAGATTAATAAGGGACGTCATTTTCCCCATTTCCAAGATCTTGCAATCGAGCTCCAGCCTAACTGTCGCGTCTTTAAGAAGAAATACCGATAAGCCGGCGAGGGTACCTCGACTTGGGTTCAATTACTCCTTACGCCGTTCTCACGGCAATGTTCAATTTTATTTCCACAGTTATTCCATAACTCGTGCGAATTAACGCCGCCTTTGCCCACGTTTCCTTATTGCTCGCATCGGCATGTACCCGCGTGATTATTCCGTTGGGCTTACTTCATCCTCCGCTTATTGTACTTATTTAACCGGCGAGTTAACGGGTTAACTACGTTTATACGTTGATAACTAACGCATTAACGCGCTGGTTAATCCAATGGATGTGCCCAGGAAATGGTAGAGCGGATACACCGAACGTCTATAAATTATTTGGGAAATTTCACCTTATATTGTCGTCCTTATAGTTCTTTCGTTTCATGATTTTCGTTGCAGCAGCTGAATGACAGATAGATGAACTTTTCCCGAGCGGGGACGATACCGATGAATCGCACCTCGGCAAAAGTGCATCTGAATTCCAATTCGGTCGGAGAATGCTCGAGTGCACGAATTACCGCGAATGCAGTGCCCTTTTGCATCGGTGCAAGAGAAGATGCAGCGACGACCTTTCGTCTATCTGGGGCACCATCACTCGCAATCCTTTCGCCGAAAGGGAGGACTCTGTCCGATGTTCGAATAAGATCCCGATTGTTAGGATCAAAGGATCGGGAACGAGAATTCGACCCCTTTGAGGGCCTGAACGAAGTAAAAATGACCCTGATCAAGCAACGAGGAAATTATGGATTTTAATGCTGGAAATTGCATGCAGAGATCCCTGGAAATCGTCGGAAATCACCGACACATTCTCACGATTTTAAGGCCCAACCTCCTTTGTTATCGAATCGCATTGTCGCTTGTCATATGAAATCAAAGGCCATCGAATTTCAAAGAATGAAATAGACTTTAACGTTGAAAATTATATGGAAATCATGCAAAGATTGCACGCAGACCTCCCTGGAAATTGTCGAAAATCACCAAAACACTCCCGGTTTTAAGGCCCAACGTCCCTCATTATCGAACCCCATTGTCGCTTATCACAAAAAAAAAATCAAAGGCAATCGACTTTCAAAGAACGAAATAGACTTTAACGCTGGAAATCACATGGAAATCATATGGAAATTATCCAAAGATTGCACGCAGACCTCCCTGGAAATTGTCGGAAATCACCAAAACACTCCCGATTTTAAGACCCAACGTCCCTCGTTATCGAATCCCATTGTCACTTATCATACGAAATCAAAGGCAATCGACTTGCAAAGAACGAAATAGACTTTAACGCTGGAAATCATATGGAAATCATTTAAAGATCACAAATAGAAATCCCTGAAAATCATCGGAAGTCGCCAAAACACCTCCGATTTCAAGGCTCAACGTCTCTTGTTACCGAATCCCATTGTCGTTTATCCCACAAAATAAAAGGCAAAATCGGCTCTAAATAAGAAGTCGTTTCCACCGATTTCCGAGTGAATAGCTCCTCGGCATATCCCTACCTCGAAGCGAAATGGTCCTGGACCGAGAGATCGGATGCTGGGGTGCATCTCGATCGGGCGCGCATCGTCTCGGGCCAATTTCCGAATTCATTTAGCGATCGAAGGGTATCTCGGGCCCGGCTTCGGCTCGGCCGAGGTTGCGGAGGTTGCGGAGGTTGCGGAGGTGTCGGACGCCGTAGGGGGCCCCGGCTAGCCGGTGCTACATCATCCGCGGGGACAGCGTATCCACTTGTTAGCGAAGCGGGCACAGCCACTGCCTACAAATACGTTTCCACCGCGTGATAAATGGACTGCAACTCTCGAAATACGATGGCATTCCTGCTACGGGCGTTCCTTGATTAATGAACTGCGGAATTTGTGCGTATCCGCGCGGTTCGGTGCCGAGAAACAAAGGAGAACGAAGGGGGGTCCCGCGGGAAAAAGAACTAGGAGGACCGGGAAGAAGGACGAGGCCACTTCCGGCCTCGTTTCTCGCCGCGTTTCGCGTTTCACTTTTCCCTTTCCGCGAAAAGCCGAAGGAAAAGAGATGACAACGAAGTGCCTAATACATGAAACACCTTTGTGAGATAATCCGAAAGACAATGGAGAAGGAAGGGAGGTCCCGCGGGAAAGAGGACCAGGAGGACCGGGAACAAGGACGAGGATCCTCGAGGCCACTTCCGGCCTCGTTTCTCGCCGCGTTTCACTTTTCCCTTTCCGTGAAAAGCCGAAGGAAGGGAGATGACAACGAAGTGCCTAATACATGAAACACCTTTGTAAGATAATCCAAGAGACAAAGGAGAAGGAAGGGGGGTCCCGCGGGAAAAAGAACTAGGAGGACCGGGAACAAGGACGAGGCCACTTCCGGCCTCGTTTCTCGCAGCGTTTCGCGTTTCACTTTTCCCTTTCCGCGAAAAGCCGAAGGAAGGGAGATGACAACGAAGTGCCTAATACATGAAACACCTTTGTGAGATAATCCAAGAGACAAAGGAGAAGGAAGAGGGGTCCCGCGGGAAAAAGGACTAGGAGGACCGGGAACAAGGATGAGGCCACTTCCGGCCTCGTTTCTCGCCGCGTTTCGCGTTTCACTTTTCCCTTTCTGTGAAAAGCCGAAGGAAGGGAGATGACAACGAAGTGCCTAATACATGAAACACCTTTGTGAGATAATCCGAAAGACAATGGAGAAGGAAGGGAGGTCCCGCGGGAAAAAGGACCAGGAGGACCGGGAACAAGAACGGGGATCCTTGAAACCACTTCCGGCCTCGTTTCTCGTCGCGTTTCACTTTTCCCTTTTCGCAAAAAGCCGAAGCAATGGAGATGACAACGAAGTGCCTAACACATGAAACATCTCTGTCAGATAATCCTAATTAATTCAATTGCACGTCAGATGTGCTCATTAAATCAAGTCGATTAAATATCATGTACCAATACCTATACTATCGGCCAAACCACCCAAATGTTGAACTTTTCGCAAAGCTGTTTAATAAAAACAGAGCGACATCTCCCAGGGAATCACAACTGTTAGAAAATTTCAAGGAACATACAACGAGACCTTAAAAATAATAATTAATACCCACGAGGTATTTATTAATATTTATAACACAATCGATGTACGCCAAGTGCCCCTCTCTGGAATCACTCGTCGTTTCCGAGGTAAATCGGAAATAAAAAGGCCATGAAGTTGATAAAAAGTGAACCGGATTAGGGTAATAAAATCCTGTAATGGTTAATTACAAGTAGAAGGAGAGAAAGAATTGCCTCGGAGGTTTCCACGTTTCTCGAGGACCTCCGTGGCGAAGCGTGGTTATAATAAATTAGTGGTTATAATAAATAAAATAACTCTTCCGAGAGAGAAGAGGAGGCCGCAGGGGTTTGCGGTAGAATTTCCGCGGCGTGAATTCCGCATGGGATTCTGGAGCGAGCTCTGGCCCGTAAGATGGGTGGGTACAACTAGGGCAAACATCATTACTGTTATTACCCTTAAATATGTGGATAAATCTCCATGGCCGAAATGTTCCGCCTATAATTAGGATCGTGCATAACAGTCCCGAGACTGGGAATAATTTCCATCTATGGGGCCTAAAAATCGTTCAATCAATTTCTCCGCGGAGATACGCGTGGGAGAGGAGGTCAGGCATCGTTCTTAACCCTTTCGTCGGGTTTTTCGGGATCGGCGAAGGGTAATTACGAATAATTATTAACCACGACTCTCGTGAGAGAAGAACGGCCACGGGAGATCCAGAATTTCCGCGGAATTGAATTACGCGTTGTCGCTTACTTGCAATTAGAATTATATATCACATGGCCCTGTCTAACTGTGCCAACCCTAGTAGCACAAATTATTTGTCCTATATTTTCTATATATTTAACGAATATCCCACATTTTGTAAATATTTACCAGACATTTGAAATATTTTCAAAACGTTTACTTTAGAATATTATCNAATATCTCGGTACACTTCATTTAAGCTAAAAATACCGATAATTGATCCCACAAGCGATCTCATTTCAAGATCAATTAAACCTCCCTCGCGTTCAATGCTCCCTCACCCCATGCGGTATTAATAAATCGGGCATTAGATCCCCTCATTACCTCGAGATATAAATTCCTCGGCTCTGAAACCCCCCCGCCTCGCAATTACACCAAGCCGTACCTACCGTCCTAAGTGCACCCCGGCGTATGACTAATTCCCCGGAGTAAAATAGAAAAATCGGTGTATTAATTTCCTCTTGGAGGCGCTCGTGGGAGGCTGGACCATCTTCCTCGAGATTTCCTCGAGGGGGCCGATCGATAATTGTTATAAATAATTATCAAGCCTACCCAATGGCCACGGGGGATCGGGCCGCGTTTCCGCCCTGCGGATTCTGGAGCGGCGCGATGTTCGCCCCCTCGGAAGACTTCCCCGAAGATGACGATAAATCAATAGTACGGAGGTATGCGCGGTGCCCATAATAAATTCATGAATTGTAAAACTGTTGCTCTCGCGCGGGACGAACCGTGGCGTATTGGATTTATTGGCCGACCTGACCCCTCCAAGATTCCGGGAGGCTCCGAGGGGGAGTGCGAAGGTGCGAGAGAGAAAATACGTCCACCGCGCCCTGGGAGCGAGAGAGGTGGACCCAGGTGATGTATGAACGAGTTAACGGATCCCAATCGATCAGCGGTATTACCAAATAATTTTCAATTACTCTAGGGATATCGGATCGTTACCGGCCGATCAGGCCGATCGGCGATTTACCTGTGCTATTCTCGCCCGGGCGTCCTGCTGAAAGATCGCTCAAAGTCACGCGCAAATCGACGGTATTAATAAAACCGATATCGCCCCGGTGATAAATAAAATGGGGGCCCGCTCTTCGTTATTTTACACGGATATCTGGGATTAAGGTGAAGCAAAGCCCCCCCTATGAAATCAGTCGCCTCGAAGAGGACACTTTTTCTAAGGATGCTATCCCAGGTCGGTCTCTCCGATTTCATTTCTTTTGTAATATGTTATAGTGGACTAAAAACTAAGCGACACGTATTTTTTCTTATCTGCGATTAAACACTTTAAGGGGGTGAAACCACCATCTAAAGTAAAGCCTGTGAGGGGTGGCTCACCCCTCAATTTTCTTTGTTTTAATTGTGAAAATTATATTTCTCATTTCTCGTTATGAGAGCTTTTCCAGGTGGATTGGTTAAAAAATATTATGTTATTGTGGGTGAAACTGCCAAATCGTCCCTTGACTTGCCTTACTTTGGATGGTGGTTTCACCCCCTTAAAGTGTTTAATGGCAGATAAAAAAAAATACGTGTCGCTTAGTTTTTAGTCTACTATAACATATTATAAAAGAAATCAAATCGGAGAGATCGACCTAGGATACCTTCCTTGTGAGAGTATTGAACCGAACCGTCTGAAACTTCGACACGTGAGCACGAAGAAATTATCCTGACACTTTCAACATTTGGACTTTTGGCCAAAATTATTTGAACCCAACCCGGACCAAAAGCATTAATGCCGTCGAGCTCTCATATTTCGATCGATGTCTAATTATTGAAGACTCTCATGTAAGAAGCGAAAGGGTCAGGATAATTGTATGACAATTTAGAATAGACCCAACCCGGACCAAGAGGAAACTGTCGTCGAGCTCTCATATTTCGCTCGATGTCTAATTATTGAAGGCTCTCATATAAGAAGCGAAAGGGTCAGGACAATTATACAACAATTTAAAATACTCTGGCAATCCATAAACTCGAATTTGAACGGGATAAAGGGAAGAAACGTGTCTCATGGTACGCTAAAACGATGGTAATACGAGGAGAGATAAAGTTAATAGACAGTGAAATCCTCCTCTGGGGGCCCTGAAATTCAGCCGCAGGAATCGCGATAGGAATGTATTATTTATTTCTCTAATTCTCCAGGGTCGATTCTCCATTACGAGTCATGAATTCAAGGTGTAAGGATCGATGGGGTCGCTTAAAAAGTCAAAGCCGTGCCTTCCTCGATGAGAGCTCGATCCTCCGAGCGGACACCCGCCGACCAGTTAGAAGTGGTTTAGCGATAATTTAAACGCGGTAAATCAGAAACGCATTTACGCGAATCGGCGTGAAATTTATAAATTAGACCCGCTGGCAGATTTGTGGCTAGTATTTATACATTCGTACCGCTGTGAGGTGCAAGCGGGCCCAGGTGCCCCGCTGGTAAGGGAAACCAAGGCCCGAGTGATTTACTTTGGTGCACCGACGCACCACTGCACCGACGATGACGATTGCAACGACGATCCTTCAGTGTTTACCAGGAGGTACTACAAAGCCTTGCCGAGGGGGAATAGCGAGAAGTCGACCTTACGAAGCGAGAGGACGGTATTGCACTTAAGAAACTATGATAAATAATAGATCGTTACGACTGAGTAGTTCCTGCCGTTTAAAGAAATCGTCATCATCAAACGATATTCAGCGATATCGGAACAACGCTGCCAATATTTACGGTCGTCGGTTTGAAGTACAGTTTCCCGATATTGTATCAATTGATCCTAACAGATTGTTTGAACTACAGGTTCCCTGTATTGTACCAATTGATCCTGCTGCATGGTTTGAACTACAGTTTACCAGTATTGGACCAATTAATCCTGTCACGTTGTATGAACTACAGTTTACCAGTATTGGACTAATTGATCTTGCCATGTGGTTTGAACTACAGTTTTACGATATTGTACCAATTGATCCTGCCACGTGGTTTGAACTTCAGTTTCCATATATTGTACCAATTGATCCTGCCACGTGGTTTTAACTACAGTTTCCCAGTATTGTACCAATTGATCCAGCCACGTGGTTTGAACTACAGTTTCCCAGTATTGTACCAATTGATCTTGCCACGTGGATGGAACTACAGTTTTCCAGTATTGTACCAATTGATCCTACCACATGGTTTGAACTACAGTTTTCCTATATGGTACCACTGATCCTGCCACGTGGTTTTAACTACAGTTTCCCTATATTGCACCAATTGATCCTGCCACGTGGTTTTAACTTCAGTTTCCCTATATTGTACCAATTGATCCTGCCACATGGTTTGAGCCACAGTTTCCCAATACCGTACCAATTAATCCTGCCACATGATTTGATCAATAGTTTCCCAATATCGGACCAATTAATCCTGCCAGATGGTTTAAACTATAGTTTCCCAATATTGTACCAATTGATCCTACCAAATTGTCTGAACTACAGTTTCCCAGTATTGTACCAATTGATCTTGCCACATGGTTTGAACTACAGTATTACAATATTGTACCAATTGATCTTGCCACATGATTTAAACTGCAGTTTCCCTATATTGTACCAATTCATCTTGCCACATGGTTTGAACTACAGTTTCCCAATACCGTACCAATTGATCCTGCCACATGATTTGATTAATAGTTTCCCAATATCGGACCAAATAATCCTGTCACATGGTTTGAACTACAGTTTCCCAGTATTGTACCAATTGATCCTGCCACATGGTTTGAACTACAGTTTCCCAGTATTGTACCAATTTCTCCTGGCACATGGTTTGAACTACAGTTTCCCAATACCATACCAATAGACCCTGCAACATGACTTCAACTACAGTATCCCAACATTGTACCAACTGATCCTGCCACATGGAACCTCCGAGATGCCACTTTCGTATCCCCTTAACCCCGCGAACCGTGGCCCACGGATCGGCGTGCACGCGCGCATAGATGCGCCGGCAAGTGCATCTCGCAAGTGCGCACGTAGGTGTACACGTAGGCCGGGGAATCGGGCACGTACGTGCAATAGGAGCGGCGTAGTGAGCGTTCATTATAAGTCGAGAGTCTCGGCATGGGGTCCCTTCGGAGTCGACACCCATCCCTGGGACGCTGTATTTAACTCCTCTTTAAGCGAACTTAAGAAACTAATGAGACACGCGCTGCGCTTTCCGGAAGTGAGCCGCGCAAATTTATTCCTAGTCGGAGTCCCCTCTCGGTGGCACTTCTTTCGCGAGACGAGAAAACGAGGAGGGTGATCAAGGATCGGCCCGAGTCCTGTTGAAAAGGATTAATCGCCGGTGTTTTGCATGGGGACTCGAGTGACCACCGGAAACCTCTTTTTCGGGATAGACATGAGAAAAGACAATAAGCCGAATATCTCCGTTAACCCCTTCCGGGAGGATTTAGGGTGAAGTGAAACCTTCAAATCAGTCGATTCGAATACAACACTTTTTTTTAAGGGTATTGGACCAAACTGTCCGAAACTTTGACACGTCACTCTCGATCATCTAGGAATTGTCCTGACGCATTCAAAATTTGGATTTTTGGACAACATTTTTTAACAGCCCAGACCAGAACCAAAATGCCGTCGAGTTCTCATATTTCGATCAATATACAATTATGGAAGGCGCTGATATGAGAAACGAAAGGATCAGGACAATTTTACTACAATTTAGAACACTTTGGTAATCGATAAACTCGCATTTGAACGGGATAAAGGCAGAAAAAGTGTCTTATGCGCTAAAAAGTGTTGTATTCGAATCGACAGATTTGAAGGGGGTTTCACTTCACCTTAACATTAATTACAAGACGTCCCGAGTCTTCGTCCTCCTGCGAGTCGAAATCCTTCCGGAATTTCGGCGGAAACGGTCCCGAGGGAACCCGAGAGGACAACTCTTAGATGATCACGAGTCATGTGTCACAGTTTCGCAAGGGGTAGGTCCAATACCCTTAAAAAGAAGTGCTGTATTCGAATCGACTGATTTGAAGGGGGTTTCACTTCACCTTAACATTAATTACAGGACGTCCCGAGTCTTCATCCTCCTGCGAGTCGAAATCCTTCCGGAATTTCGGCGGAAACGGTCCCGAGGGAACCCGAGAGGACGTCCCCGGTTGCCTTTCTCGGTCACCTCGGTCGCATGGCGCGATACCGAAATTATAATTTTGATTTAGGCCCGTGCCGTGATTTTCACGACGCGCCTCCTCTCTAGGGGGTCCATGGGGTCCCACGGGGTCCGGTCCCTAGGGCACCTTCCCGGCTAAGCAAGAATTTACCGAGCTCCCCTTATCCGGGCGTGATCTCCCCGGGTACGGCGGCTCATTTAAAACAATAACCGGGACAATTTCATAAATTTGCCGCGGATCTACGGATCTCGGGAGAGAGAGAGAGGGAGAGTCATTTTAATCAGGTGTGCGCCTTGCGGCGCCGCGGGGAGTCCCCTGGGAGAGGAGGAAGAGGAGGACGCGAATAACGGAGGTCCACCTCCCGCCGGCGTTCCCTCCTCCGGGGACTATTTCGGGGCCCTGGGTACTAATTTACCGCTACTTGGAACACGCGCTTCGTTGTTCTAACCTGAGTTACGACGGCGATGCCAACCCCGGCATAAATCCACCCGGTGGACGCGGAGGAGGGCTCGGGTGGTCCGGATCCATTTTTTCCTTCCTCTGGCGTTATCCCTTTCCCGATATCGATCGCACCTGGGTCGATCCTCTTCCACGACCTTGCCTACCCTGGACCCACCTGGACCAACCTCGCGGAAGATGCCGAGTCCTTTAGAAAAAGTAACTGCGTTTGCGAAAGAGAGTTGAACGTCTTTCCTTCGTACCGGATAAAGTTGGGCTAATCAATTTTTTCCCTCCCCGGTTGTTATCCCTTTCCCGATATAGATCGCACCTGGGTCGATCTTCTTCCACGACCTTGTCTACCCTGAACCCACCTGGACCAACCTCGCGGAAGATGCCGAGTCCTTTAGAAACAGAAAATTGCGTTTGCGAAAAAGAAGTTCTATCGAGTTGAAGGTGTTCACTTCGTACCGAATAAAGTTGGGCAAATTACAGAAATGCCGATGGAAACATATTTAAAAGGGTGTTATAGTACACAAATTGACAAGGCAAAAAAACTGTTTTACGCGCTTCTATGCCAAAACGATGAGAATACGAGGTCTCGGAGTGAAAATTGAATTGCCCTGGAAATCACAGATGGCGCAGGGGGTCCCTCTGCAGTCCCTTAGGGCCTCAGAAAGCACGAATCCAGAGGATTTCTGTAGTTTTACTTCGATCTCTTAACAATTAATGCAGGAAAACTTCAGGTGGAGTATGCCATTTGGTACAATCCCCAATATAATTCGACCCAGCTGTCAATATAAAAACCAACGTCGGCAACGTATTCAGGGAAAATCTTCTTCGCCGACGTCGATCAAGTTCCTCGACGTGTTTCACTCCACCTTAAAACGGCTCGCAAGTAATGGGGAACGGTTTAATTTATTCAGAGCGTTCGTCTCCTTTCCGTTCTCGAGGAATGTTTCTACCGATAGACCACGCAAGAGCTAGATCCAGAACCGATGTCTTTCGATAGCCACACACGTGCATTCCCGGAGCTATTCAAGATGGCGGCGACCGACACCCCAGGACGGCCGCGTTTCTGACTTTCACCGATTCTCACGTGATGACTGCGCCACCGTCACCCGGCTTTGCCGAATGGCCAACTGTCGATTACTCAATGACTTATGCCCGGTCTCGGATACGCGGCTGACCGATTAAAGAAGTTTAATGCCGACGATTTCTCCCCGTGGCCCTTGCCCTCCCGTGAAATCCGACCGCGGTATGGCGTCTCTTCGGACGCGCTCCTAAGACCGAGGAATTTTATTACCGACCCCGAATGGAGGCGCGACTCTTTCTCGGAGACCCTGGAATTATAGTCAGGACGGTCAAGGTTGAGTCTCCGATCGATCTCGCCATTTCGGCCTCCCCGTTAAATCTACGACCACGAGCCGGCTCCCATTATGGAGAGGACCTCCGAGATACGAGCTCGTTGAATTTAGATGGCCTCCCTCCGTTCCTTCGACGAATTAGTTGAAAAGGCCCAAAATGCGCTAAATATTTGTCCTATATTTTATATATATTTAACGTTCAATTTAGATGGCCTCCCTCTCCGTTCCTTCGACGAATTAGTTGAAAAGGCCCCGGGGAAAATGGCAGGCCCCCTAGTAGCAAAAATTATTATATAATATTACCTCCATGTGTTTTCATAATATTTTTCTACCAGATGTACAAAACGTTTCGTTTCATTTTAATACAAGTATTTTTGAAACATTATATGCCGAATACGTTATAAACGTTTTAAAAATATTTAAAATCAAAATCACACGTTTTGCTCCCATTATGAAATAGCGGAAGGAAAATATTAGAAAAATCTCTCGTGTCTTTTGATACCAAATGAAGTGCCCGATAATAATCGCGAAGTAAAAAATGTATTCTTATTATGTTGATAAGTTAAAAAATATAATTTCTCTATATGTTTATAAATGATTGAAACTAAATAAGTTACTGAGATTTTCAAGAAATATTTCAAATATCTTCAAACGAAGTCTACAAGAAATCTTAAAAAAATCCGTGCCTCGAGATATTTAGCAAAGATTACAAAGAAATATTTAGAAATTATTCCACGCTACTATCTACCATATGAAATCAAAATCCCTCGGCCCTGAAAGCAGGAAATCATTTTCCCGGATATCCGAATGAACATCCCGTAGAATCACCCACTGACTACCATCGCAATCCCGTCGAAATGATTCCCGACATTCTGTTCGAGACTCCTCCGGCTTTACAAGATAACTCGCATAATCCTAAACAATTTGTACGCGATAATGACAATAGACGCTATCAATGATCTCGCGCCGGCAGTCTCTCTCAATTTCCCATTGGTAAACGTTTTGCAAATATTTCAAATGTCTGGTAAATATTTACAAAATGTATTAAATATTTTCTACTACAAGGGTCGTCTCTCCGACCCGTCGAAATGATTTCCGACATTCTGTCCGAGACTCCTCCGGCTTTACAAAATAACTCGCATAATCCTAAACAATTTGTACGCGATAATGACAATAGACGTTATCAATGATCTCGCGCCGGCAGTCTCTCTCAATTTCCCATTGGTAAACGTTTTGCAAATATTTCAAATGTCTGGTAAATATTTACAAAATCTATTAAATATATATATATATATACAAAATTCATTAAATATATAGAAAATATAGGAGAAATATTTTCTACTACAAGGGTCGTCTCTCCGACCCGTCGAAATGATTTCCGACATTCTGTCCGAGACTCCTCCGGCTTTACAAAATAACTCACATAATCCTAAACAATTTGTACGCGATAATGACAATAGACGCTATCAATGATCTCGCGCCGGCAGTTTCGGCCAATTTCCCATGGGCGACTCGCGTCCTAGGATTACATATCGACTTCCATCGACGGCCGGACGTCTTCCCCGAGGACGCTCGCGGCATCGCCAACCCAGGATGAGGTCTTCCTCGCACCGAGGCCATTATCGTTATGATCGCGCGCACCGTTCGAGTAGATGCCACCCCGTGATTACCGTATCGGCGCGCGATCGATCGGCGACAGGACTCGCCATTATGCGATCGACACCTCGTGGGACACGTTCGAGCGGTATCTCATCGTTAAACGGAAAATCCCTAGGCACTCCGATCGGCTATTTGCAGTTCACTCGCGCGAGCGTGCAGCACGCGTGCATGCCCTCGCGCGTGCACCAGGCGCGAGACTTCCTCGTGCCAGCGCTCGGCACTTCCTGGGGCCCGATGCTCGACCTCGTCCTGCCGACTTTTGCATGCCAAATTGACAGTCAAATTGTCAAATTCAAACTTGGAAAATAAATACGATAACATTGATCTTAACCATTTTGTGTCGTACATTGATCATTTCATCCAAAGAATTTATACACAGAATTAGTTTTTAATGAGCCTTGTGATTTTTAATATCTGTACGTAGTGTACCTATCACTAAGGAAATCGTCAATTTGACGGAATTCAAACTTCAAAAAGAAATACGCAACAAACCATAGTATTCATTTTAACTATTTTGTATCGTAAAATAATCATTTCATCCAAAGAATTTATACACACAATTATTTTTTAATGAGCCTTGTGATTTTTAATATCTCTACGTAGTGTACCTATCTCTACGAAATCCGTCAATTTGACGGAATTCAAACTTGGAAAAGAAATACCCCAAAAGAAAAATAGCATTAATCTTAGTCATTTTGTATCGTAAATTAATCATTTCATCCAATGAATTTATACGAATAATTATTTTTTCCTAAGCCTTGCAATTTTTAAAATCTGTACGTAATATACCTATCTCAACGAAACCCGTCAATTTGACAGAATTCGAACAAGAGAAATACGCAAAAAACCATAGTAATCAATTTAACCATTTTGTATCGTAAATTAATCATTTCATCCAAAGAACGTATACCTACAGTAATTTCTAACTGCTCTTCTGCGTACTTCTGGTCGCCACTTTTTTTTCAAATTTCATGGATAATCGTTACCAAGAAGAGTACGGGAGTCGTTACGCAAACTTAGGAGCGTCTCCATTCCGTTAATAGCCAAGGCGTGTCACGCACGGAGAAACGCGTGCTTTGACAGATTAAATCTGGACGTTTCACGAGGTGACATCGCGACACCGTAAGCGTGCCTTCCGCTTATCAGGTACGTCCCGTACGTTACTTAAGGGGAAGTGAAACCCCCCTCAAATCAGTCGATTCGAAGACAACACTTTTTTTTAAAGATATTGCACTAAACATAGTAAACATAGAATTTGTCTTAGGGTCTCCATATTCACGTTTTGAAGTATGCAACGATTTAAGACACCCAGTTAGTAAAAAAGTTTTATGAACGATTGAGCTTTCGGATGCCACTTTCACACCCCCTTAACAAGATTTGTAGGTCTTGAATACTGACGTACTGTTCATGATGAACCTAGAATTTGGTTACGATTTTTCCTGTCGAAGGTAGGGCACGAGAAAATCGACGACCATTTCAAATTCAAAGCATTTCTACTAATCGATTTAACGATAATTACCGAAATTTAATGTAAAAACCGAGAAAATCGGCGTCCATTTCCAATCCAAAGCATTTCTACTAATCGATTAAACGATAGTTACCGAAGCTTTATATAAAAATCTAGAAAATCAACGTCCATTTCTAATCCAAAGCATTTCTACTAATCGATTAAACGATAGTTACCGAAACTTTATATAAAAATCGAGAAAATCGGCGTCCATTTCTAATCCAAACTATTTCTACTAATCGATTAAACGATAGTTACAGAAACTTGATGTAAAGACCAACAAAATTGGCGTCCATTTCTAATCCAAAGCATTTCTAATTACCGAAACTATATATAAAGACCGAGAAAATAGGCGTCCATTTCTAATCCAAAGCATTTCTAATTACCGAGACTTTAAATAAAGACCGAGAAAATCGGCGTCCACTTCTAATCCAAAGCATTTCTACAAATCGATTAAACGATAATTACCGAAACTTGATGTAAAGACCAACAAAATTGGCGTCCATTTCT
The DNA here is from genome assembly GCF_000612105.2 of Orussus abietinus. Classification (NCBI taxonomy): domain Eukaryota; kingdom Metazoa; phylum Arthropoda; class Insecta; order Hymenoptera; family Orussidae; genus Orussus; species Orussus abietinus. The sequence continues at coordinate 86,018 of NW_019394511.1, forward strand.
AATCGAAACTATTCCTACAAATCGATTAAACGATAGTTACCGAAAATTGATGTAAAGACCGAGAAAATCGACGTCCATTTCTAATCCAAACTATTTCTACAAATCGATTAAACGATAGTTACCGAAACTTTATATAAAAATCGAGAAAATCGGCGTCCATTTCTAATCCAAACTATTCCTACAAATCGATTAAACGACAGTTACCGAAACTCGATGTAAAAATCGAGAAAATCGTCATCGAGGTCGAGCAGACGTCGCGTAAAGCCCCGAATTTATGGATATATCCGCGGCTTGGTAGTACCAATAGAGAATTAGAAATCGACCTGGCCGTCGCCCACGGTCGTTATGATAATTCGAACGACGCCGGAATTGGAGTATCGTCCTCGGAGGTGGACCCGCGAGATAGCGAGGGTTTTACGACTCTCCTACGGACGAGTCGGCCATAGAAGGTAACGGTAAGCCAAGGAAGAAAGTCGAGATGTGAAACACTAAGCCGGAATAATGCTAACCCTAATGACGATAAATCGCCCTTCGGGGTCTAGGCTCTGGGAAAATACGATCGCCTCGCCTCAGGAAGAAGCTTCGCCTCCCAGCCAAGAGATACCGCCCGGTAGGTATTTTTATTTATCCCCGGAATCCCGGGGATAATTAAATATTCCAATTAAAAGCTCCTATCTTTGACGGTGATGAATTCCCTTTTAGGGCTATTAGGACTTATGAAGACGATAGGGCCGCACTTAGGGATACGAATGGTGAAATAACGTGCGATTATCTTCCGTTATCTAGGTCTTTTTAGACAGAGATAACGACGCACTCGGAGCTGAGATGGTGAAGTAATAATCGGGCTTGTCTCATTCCAGGCTTACGGATTGTTGTATTAGGTTGTTACGAGAGTTGTTAAAGTTTTGTGACATCGAACAAGGAAAGTATCCCAGGTCGATCTCTCCGATTTCATTTCTTTTATAATATGTGCGATTATCTTGCGTTATCTAGGTCTTTTTAGACAGAGATAACGACGCACTCGGAGCTGAGATGGTGAAGTAATAATCGGGCTTGTCTCATTCCAGGCTTACGGATTGTTGTATTAGGTTGTTACGAGAGTTGTTAACGTTTTGTGACATCGAACAAGGAAGGTATCCCAGGTCGATCTCTCCGATTTCATTTCTTTTATAATATGTTATAGTGGACTAAAAACTAAGCGACACGTATTTTTTTTTATCTGCCATTAAACACTTTAAGGGGGTGAAACCAGCGTCCAAAGTAAGGCCCGTGAGGGGAGGCTCACCCCTTAATTTTTTTTTCTTTAATTGAGAAAATTATATTTCTCATTTCTCGTTATGAGAAAGCTTTTCCAGATGAATTGGTCACAAAAGTTGTTAAAATATTGGTTAAAATGAATTGGTTAAAAAATTGTTAAAATATTGGTTAAAATGAATTGATTAAAAAATATTATGTTCTTGTGGGTGAAACTGCCAAATCGCCCCTTGACCTACCCTAATTTGGGTGGTGGTTTCACCCCCTCAGTGTTTAATGGCAGATAAAAAAAAATACGTGTCGCTTAGTTTTCAGTCTACTATAACATATTACAAAAGAAATGAAATCGGAGAGATCGACCTGGGATACCTTCCTTGCCAGGGAACGTCGTAAACGATGCGCTGTTCTCTATGATAATTATCAATGAAGGTAAATAAAAAGTCCTGGGTAGTCAATTAACAAATGTTTCATTATCATCATATTCTAACCTGCGCTGCATCGCGATCGGTAAAGAAGAACAAACTGTTTTACGGTAATGAACCGAAACGAGGAGTTATTGAATTATCATGCCGATAAAATTAGACGAAGGTTCTTAATCAATTTCAGTTTCTTGACTACCGGCACCGATAAGCCCGCGATTTGAGGCCAGTTATGTGGGGCACGAACGGACAGTTAATTGAGAAAAAATCGGAAAATATTTTAATAAGAATATCGAGTAGGGGCATAACGGGCGTAAGGTGACATGACGGGGAAACGTAATGACGATAACGCCCCTCTAGGTTCATTACCTCGATCGTACAATCATCTTATATCACGTAATTCACGGTTTATAGAGAATTGGATCGTCTCTATTGGCAGAAAAAATGTCAGAAAAGTGACAGAGAACTGGAGTCGAGGCGCTGCACCGCCGGCAGGAAATTAAACATTTCCCATCAAAGTTTTATAATTATTGCTCCCCATAAAGAGACGCTTAGAGTTAACCGTTACTGGATCGTAACCTCCGAAAGCGCAGTAATAACGGTCCGACAACGGAATTGAACGGTTGAAAGGAATCCGAAATGAAAATAAAAAATAAAAATAGAAAATAGAAAATATATATATCTCCTTACCGAATCTCAGAGTCGGCGATCTGTTAGACTCTTTTAATACCTCCTACCCGAGAATACAGTTTTTAAGGTGAAGTGAAACACGTCGAGGAACTTGATCGACGTCGATAAAGGAGATTTTTCTAAATGCCTACGTTGCCGACGTTGGTATTTATATTGACAGCTGGGTAGAATTATATTGTGTATTGTACCAAATGGCATACTCCACCTGTCGTCTTTGTACAACAATTATAAAGAAATCGAAGTAAAACTCCAGAAATCCTCAGGATTCGTGATTTCTGAGAACCTAATTAGCTTCTATGCTAAAACGATGGAAGTACGAGGTCTCGGAGGGAAAATTTAATTAACCTGGAAATCACAGATGGCGCAGGGGGTCCTCTGCAGTCAATTAGGGCTCCAGAAAGCACGAATCCAGAGGATTTCTGGAGTTTTACTTCGATTTATTTGTAATTATTGTACGAAAACGACAGGTGGAGTATGCCACTTGGTACAATACCGAATATAGTTCGACCGAGCTGTCAATATAAAAAGGAACGTCGACAACGTAGATAGAAAAATCTTCCTTTTCAACTTCCTATACTGAAATTTAATTTATACCTATAAATCGTGTTAACTCGCCGTTAAGAAATATCAAGTATCGAAAGTAAGTTTACGATAGGAGGTGAAATATATCCGAGTAATGCGAGGTGTACAGCAGTTGCATATTGATGCATACCTCGCAGTATATACGGATTATACCGTAATGTTCGAGGCGATGAAAGTACCGAGACTGTCAGGTATTAATTTCTTATCACCGACTGTTATCACTGTTTACTCATATCGAGCCTACCACGAATAACGTGGGGTGCAGATCTGCTACCGCTGATTTCTTTTTTTTTATATACCCAAGTGTATTGTACGCGATATATTGGATTAGAAACGTTCGTAAGGATTTCCAAGGGACACGTCATCGAGAGAGGAAAAGATGGATATTGATATATCCGTAGGATGACACTATGACGACTGCGACGTCATCGTAGAGGGGAGAGGAGAGGGTGCGGGGTCAAGAGGCTGTAGAGTACCCGGTACCGAGGCCACGGGGGTTGACGGATAAACATAATGATTTAATGACCATTTCGAAGGAACGACACAAAATTCTATGATCGCGGGCTTTAATGACACGGCACTTGCCACGAGGGTGCAATTATTTTCCAGCACGTTGGACTCGAGTGACGTCACCGCGATATACCTTCTCACGCCCTATGACCGAGGTCCGGCGAAAGTACACTCAGCCCTATAAGCTCCTCTAGGGGGACATTTTCCAGGAGCTTTCCACTTTTTCCCGAATTTTTATCTTCCGGTTCCTCGTGGTCTATACCTTCCTTCCCTGGTAGCACAAAATATTTCTCCTATATCTTCTATACATTTGACGAATATCCTACATTTTGTAAATATTTACCGGACATTTTAAATATTCCCAAAACGTTT
>NW_019394512.1:0-88391 GCF_000612105.2 Orussus abietinus
ACGAGTACGTGAGCCGCCAACGGTGACTGGTAGATAGTACCGCCATCGCGAGTGCGCGAGCTCCTACCATAAATTCGTTGCGCCGCCCTTGGGGGCAAAAACGGTGTAAGCTAACGTACGAAACCAGAGGGCAGCACAGGATGCGATCGCGCCACCCTGCCCGTGGGCAATCTCCCAACTCATCTCTGCTCATATCTGGGATGATCTCTGAAGGATCTCTGGAAAGGGCGGCACAACGAATTTCTGGTAGGGTCTCGCACATTCGCGATGGCGGTTCCATCTACCAGTCGCCGTTGGTGGCTCGCTTTTGATGGTAATGGAAGAACACTCGTAGCGCGCTCTTTGAGTTTACCTTTCACTTACCTTATTTATTTTATCCGCAAATAATACAGGCGAAACTACAACGTTTGTGCTCGAGAGTTGAGTTATACTTTACATACAATTTTTATAAGCTACGGAAATTAATAAAAAAAATAATAAATGTTTCCAAGGGAACAAATAGAACCTAGATGGAAGGAGATACCCAACAACATAGCTTGACGTAGTCGGTGTGACGTCAGGTGTAACGTACGTGTCGCAAGTTCAAATTCTGAAAGAAGGGAAGGGTGGGTACCGTTTTTACACTCGATAGCGCTTGAAAACGCTCGAAAACGCTCTACAAACGCTCGAGAACGATCGATAACACGCGACTCTGCCCGTGAGCATTCTCCCAACTCATTTCTGGTGTCACCCATTAATATTTCGTGAAAATTATAGAAACACGGTTCCTGAAATGCCGATATTCGTCATCGGGGCAAAGAAAGACGCTACATGGATGAATATTCATTGATAATTTAATGCTGACTTTTACGTACATGATTTTTGTTCTTCTCGCTGACTTGATATTAAATTTCGCCCATATCGCATCGTATTGTACTCGTTAATCTCTGCTTAAAAATGATAATACTTCGCAACTTCAAAGGGTCCAGCTAATAAGGTCAGTCAGGAGTTTTACTCGTTTCTTTTTATTAGCGATAAATAAACTTACATATCTTTACAGTAACAATATACTTTCGTAACTCTCAGAAAATATAATATCTATCCGTAATAATTCGCAGGATAGTAATATCTGGTTATACATGGTTATCCACTTCGTCGCGAGCTCTGACGTCTTGAAACCGGTAATAATAATAACATTAATAATAATCATAACAAAATAATTAATCGAAGACAGATTCGTTTAATGAAATCGCATGCGACCTTTCCCCGTTATCAGCCGACGCCAGAAATTTGGAAAAGCGACCGCTCTAATGCTAATCAGGTCATTTATTTAACAAATAGCTCGAACAGCGATCAGCTGCAAAGGTCAACGTTCATTTTTTTTTGCCTTTCCACTGAACGAATCGTCCGAGAAGAAACTAACAGAAAAAAAATAGACCGAGTACATGGAGCAGAACATCCACAATTGCACGTCCTGCGCGACGCGACTCGCGATTGCGGAATTTTCGGAAAAGAAGAGGAAAGAGCTCTTCATCCCGGGCTCCACATTCTCCAATTTTTGTTCCCCTTTCTCGAGAAAAATTGCGGCGTAAAAAGTGGCCACTCTGTTAATTCGAATAACGAGAATGATGACCAGATGTCGCTCGTGTCGGTTTCTCCTTTCCGAAAACCCCTGAAAGGAACCTATCCTTTTTACGAAAGTCCTTTCGACGTCTCTCCGTCGCCGTGGATTTCTCCGTTCGACCGTGCTTCTCAAGAACCGATTAGACCACCATCAAATTTACTGGCATACGTTTTCCTCGTAGGTTAATTTATTTCTCTCTTTTTCGAGAAATGCACTTTCACCCGACCGAGGTCGGAAAAGTGTCGTGGACGTCGTTTTCCGAGTAAAAAAGAGAAAAGAGGGCGAGAAGGACCCGGCGTCCGGAGAAACGCGTCGGCCATTATCTCTTATCGTCTTATTTCTAGGTCGTCCAGGTAGAAGCTACAGATGGGATCACTCGTTTTTCATTTTTTCCTTTACTTTACGCTAATCTACCTATCCTCTAGCGGCTACGAATAGGCGGTAACTAGACAATTGCAAGAGTAATCCTGCCTCGACTCGCACCGCGCGAATCGTCCTTTGCGACTCCTCGCTTCGATTATTTATTTACGTTTTGTTTACGATTCGCAAAACGCAAAGAATAATATTCATCTGCGTGTCCGTGAACATAAATTTCGGTATCTTATCGGGAATTTCCTCGAATTTCAGAGCCACGAACGCACCCTTTCCGACCGCAAGAAAGGGCCAGGATTCACTCCCGAAAAAATCGCCGTCTGATTGTAAGCTTCTCATTGTCTGCATTCGCTCATATTTTAACACATCCCCTTTCAGACGTTAATACAAAACGGATAAAAAAAGGATATTGTCAAATAAGCTTTCAAAAACTCACCCGAAAACGCGCGGATCAGCGATCGTTATCAGAAGTAATTCTTAGCGTTCAAAGGTTTGAAACTCGAGGCGAAATTCGATAATTCGAAGCCGATCTAATGCAATTGTCGATACATTGCACAAACATAACCAGGTCAAAGCACAGATTTCCTGAAAACGCACACGGCACCGTGGATCATAATGGGCGGCAATGAAAATCCACCGAAATGCCCTTAGGGATGAGAATGAGATTCGCACGAATTTCCGGAGAATTATTCGCACGGTGTGGATCTATGCAAATGCCGATCTTGCATTTGCATACCGCGCGGCACAATTTATTGTGCTCGAGAGAAGAATTAAAGGTAAGTGCGCAGCACGAAGCAAAGCTCGCAAGTTTGATATATATGCTCGGCTGTAGATGATGTTCCACGTTGGCTGCAGGTGATTTCAAGGTTCACTTTGCTCCACATTTTACGACCTTTTTCACATAATCATGGTATTCCGATCGGCCGATCATAAACATCTTCGTGATCGAATCCTCTGATAGGCACTACTCGATTAAAAAAGTTCCCTTTATCGATCACGTCCTGATAGAAACACGCATCCGATCGGTCCACGACCTGTGTATCCTGTTCTGCGTGACATATCTCTTTTATGCTAAGTTCAACTACCGCGGCTAATAGCCATAGAAGTTCACTTCATAATGTAAGTATAAAGTAAAAAAACCTCCGCCAAAATGATTCCGCAAAGCGGTGGAGAAAGTTTCGCCGGCAGTGTATCATTCGCTGCTGCCGTTCTGCGGCTATCATTTAAACTACTGAAATATATGTACAGGATGCAGTATTCTCTCTTTTTTTTCTTTTTTTTTTTAATTATTCTGGCAATCGCATAATTGGATAAAATGAAAATTTCTGGAGCAGACGCATGTACGCAATAGTCTGATCGAAAAGTGCGATCCATGACTTAACGCTGAACAATCATACCCATCGTCAATTTAACGGTATTTTAATGAATCGTCGCTTCGATTGCAATTATTGTAAATAGTACTCCGCAGTATTTCGTTGACCGAATCAGAATTATTACTAAATCTGCTCATCGATATGGGCTCAAAAAATCCCATCCCATTTGACTTCTTGAAGAAGAGAGAGCACATACGAGCTTGTTGAATCAAGTCGAATCGTCCGAAAATTAATTTTGAAACGATCGACCGAGGTCGTCGTTGAAACACTCGAAACGGGATGGCGAATCAATTGGTAACTCCATCTGAATGAATTTTTCCAGCAAAATTAGTCCTTCTAAAAATGTTAAGGACTCGAGTGGTAGTTTTGAGAAAATTGTACGAAAGTCGGCAGGGTCGAGTTCAAAATGTGGTAAAATCGTTAAAAATACCCTGACGATAACAATCGGCAACACGAAATCTTCAAGAAATATCGCTGTCCAAGGTGCGACATTTATTTCGAGAACATACTTATTCGACTGGAAAAACTCTTGTATAAATACGTGGGAGCATAATTTCCTCCTCGTATCGAATGCTTTAACAACAACCGTAATCATTAATCATCTCAGTAACTCAATCTACGTCAATGCCGACAAGTGAAGTACATAATTCCGCCCAAAGTATCTGCTATGAAATTCGGACTCGCATTCGAAAATCATTGGCTCACTTCCTTAATTCTGTCAAAAATCGAAGCTGAAGTTGACACTTTCGAGTCCGCGTTTTCCTCGAAACGAAGAAATCCAACGATCGGCAATGGAGCTGTGCTCGTTGCGGCTAATTGCAAATAAAAAGTACTAACAATTAGACCCTTGTGAAACGCACGAGGCTCGAAAGTGTCCGGAAATTCGAGTTCCCCGGAATTCGGCGAGCGAAACTAAGTCTGCGCTCGTGACTTAGCCTTACCAGCTAATAATAATTTAGGAGTACAAAACGTGTCCTATAGATACGTAATAATAATAATAATCATAATATGTATACATGTCCAACTGCGTGTAATAATATGTACCGGTATATATGTATACATACATACACATACGAGAAGTCGGATAAATGGGACAGTAGCCTCTCGCTAGGGATGCGCGCGCAGCGACAACTAAGAAATCGCAGGCGATTAGAAATTAGCATATAAAAATGTTAATCTAACTCCAACGGGGAAAAGAGAACGGAAAAAATCGGTATAAAAGAAATCACATTACGACAGCTCTTCCGTCTCGCGTGCTCTTAATTCCACGCGGTAATTAATTAAGTATGTTCGACCGGTTGTTACGGTCTTGATCAGTGATTAGGGACGGGTAATCATAAATTACCTATCACCGATCAGCCATTGAGGTCTCAGCAACTGATCCCAGTGCGGAACTCCAGGAGAAAACTGAGACTCTCCGCGATTACAGTGGCACCCTTTTCGAATTGATCAACGATCAGCGATCGATGATTCAGGATCAGCTGGTTCTTGCTCCAATCCATGGAAGGGAGACTTACGCGACTCAAGAATCCAGGAATTTACTTTTGCAATCGATTAGCGATCGACGATCAGCAACAACTGGTCCTAGTGCTGATCTCTATAAGAGAGATGCGAACATCTCTCTCTCCCAATCGAAGAATTCCTTCTTGCGATCGCCGATCAGCGATCGACTATCGGCAACTTGAGGCTCGGCAGCATCTGGTCCTAGTGCTGGTCTCTTGAGGAAAAGCTCACGTGACTTCCTCTGCCTGAATTCAATTAGTCCCATCTCGCGATATTGAACATCCGGGTCGCTCTCCTCTTTAACTAACCCCCTCGCCAGTAAACCAAGCGTTCGTTAAAAGGACCACCTCAAGGTAGATATTGTCAATTCGATATAAATCGTGAGCCGAATAGGTTCTTCGGAGATACCGCAGCCTAAAGAAGCTGCTCCAAAAGGTTCTTCCCATCTTCTCCGTCCTATTGACAAGTAAAAACGAATTCAGTCTCGCTAACTATAAGCGAGCAAGCGGCAAGCATGACTGTGCTGCAGGCTGCAAATCGGCACCTGGTCCAGCACCTAGACTGAGACCGTCACGAGCTGAAATGTCCCAGTGCAAATCGGTTATCAGTTCTCTCGATTATCTCCCAAGCAACGAGGCAGTCGCGTCTTCCATCTCACAAAAAAATCGAGTCCGTGCCAGAAAGGACTCCAGACACTGAATGGAAGCGGCGACACGTCTCGTCATCTACTCTTCAAGGTGGTCTTCAGAGTGAAGTAGGGAAGCCGTGCGCTCCGATACATCCACGAAGAGGTCTTAGTCGTCGCTGAGCGACAACTGCGGCACGCGCAAAAGTGCTCGCCGACCTCGACGAGGTCTCGCCGAAAGCTCTGCAGGGCGTCGATGGTCCTGCGAAAAGGTTCCTCAGAGGACCGGCTCTTCATCGGTCTCGCTATCATGAAGCCGATGATTAGAAGACACGGGAGTTGAGGTGAAGGAATTCGTCCTGGGACGCCGGTGTCTTTTCTGCAGAGACACCTCGCTGTTCTGACCTCGAGCTAGGATCAGAGGCTGCAGGGCTGATCTCAAGGACCAGTACAACCTGGGAAACACTTGCTCCTGCTGGGCTATCAGCTCCTTGTTCATCTGGCGCTTCTGTAAAAATAGTTATACCTCGAAACCCCATTCTAGCTATCATATGCTAAGTAACCCATTCACAGTGTAGATGCAAGTTACAATTGTACCTCAAGATACGGTAAAGCGAAAATGAAGTATTCCTAAAAAAAGCGATCTGTATTTACCTGAGCAAGATCTTCGTTGGTGTCGTTTTTAATAAGCGGCAGTTTTCTGCTGTCAACGAATTGTCGCAACGCCTTCTCTCTGACATAGACAAAGGGTCTGACGACTCTAAGGTCCTGTTCGCGAATGTAGTAGTGGGCCTTCATGGTCCTGAGCTTGCCGTTGTGGAAGACCGACGAGAGGAAGCCCTCGGTGAGGTCGTCTAAGTGTTGACCCAGCGCAAGGACGTTGTATCCGTGTTGCTTGGCTACCGAATACAGCTTAGCTCTGACAGTTCTTACGGAGAAACTACAGGATTGAGCATCCCTGGGCTCGTCGTCAACGGTAGAAGCAGCCTGTTCTTCAAAAAAGTATGGGACCTCCAAGGACTTCAGGTAAACCATGGACTTAAGGGGGTCTTGTCCACCGTTATCAATAGTTGCGGCGCCGATCTCAAAGTTGATGCCTTTTGACCTGACATAGAATCGATATTGATGCAGAGTGTGAAGAACAGCCAGAGAGCTCTGACTCCCGGAAAGGCACACCAGAACCCTGTCGTTGTCGCGAATCATATCGAACTCCTGCATAGCTTCCACCGCAGGTTTCCAGATATTCTTAGGTGGACAGTGCCACTGGGGGTTGGTCCTGTCTTCGGGAAGACTTCCAGTGGTGGAGGCTTCATCGTCTTCCTCCAGGCCGGAACACTCGGAGACCATCTTCTCATCTTCGGAGAGGTCGTCCACCCTAGCTTGTTTCCCTTTGCCGGAGATTCTAAGTCTTCTACATCCATTAGAGTTGGACTCGGCACTGCTGCTTCTACGCAGCTCTGAATCCACGGACCTGTCACTCTCGTGGAACGACAGATTGATCCCGCTATCCTGGGAACTGACGGAATTGATGGTCGAGTAAATCTTGGGTAGGGCCTTCATGTCGATTTCTGCGCCACTGTGATCTTCGTCGTCGGTCTTGCCTTCGGCTTCCCGTGGTTTGATCACGTAGATGACGGTCTCGTCGGAAGAGCACTCGCTGGACATCTTGCTCTCCTGGGAGAGTTCGCTAAGTTTCCCTACAGGTCCCGTCTTGGGCAGAGTCCTTTCCGGGGAGCCGTGCCCATTGGAAGATCCGTTGGACACAGGGGTGTCGGGAGAGAACCTGTGCAGCCCGTCCACAGCGTTCACCATGCACCTGATCTCGGATTTGACCTCGCTGGCCATCTCCTTAGAGAACTCCATCAGGTACTCCGCAATGTCGCTCGCCGAGAAGGAGTCCTGTTTATCCTCCGAGTGGTTCGCCGAGTGGCTCCTCGAGTGGTGCTGCGGCGTGTTCTCCGATGTGTTCGTCTCGGAGAGAACGTCGTCCACCTTGGAGATGACCTCACGGATCTCGGACTTGATCTCCGTGGCCAACTCCTTAGTCACTTCCTTCAGGTAGGCGTGCAGGTCGTCCGAGCTCTGGGACAAGTTAGAAACCGGCGACGACCTACCAACCCTCATGTCGGAGCTGCTGGTCGACGTGACGTGTCCCAAAGAATGGGTCGGACTGCCACTTTCATACTCCAGGGAGTTCAGCTCCGTCTGACTGCTGCAACTACAATGCCTGTGTCTAGAATTAGTGCTGATGCCTAAACTGGCCATGGTCTGAGGACTCAGAATAGGTGGCGCGGTCCCGGTGCTGCCCAGGGAATTGCATCTGGCTCTTCCAGGGATATTTTGTTCACTAGCGATCAGTTGAGTCACTGCTGGTGTACCCAACATTGCTGGAGTGACCGCTTCGCCGACGGCGAATCTGACCGGCATTGGAGAACTGGGACAAGTGGCGGGCGATCTGTGCCCATTGGACCCCACAACGACTCCAGAACTGCTGTATTCAGGGAGAGACAACTGGTTGGTCAGCGGCGGCGAAGCGGTTGATCTGGTGGACCTTGGGGAAACACCTTGAGGACCCTGGCCCAACTCGCTCGACTTCTTCCTGTAATCCGGGATCGCCCCGGCTAGTGACTTGGTCAACATGGGCAAACTATGGTGCCGTGGTGAATTCGGGGTTATGGGCACGTTTCCGGTTCGCGGAATGTCGCTGTTCAACCTTCGGATCCCATTTGCCAGCAGCAGGCCGTTGGCTCCCATGTCCAGTGATCCATATCCCAATCTGTAGGTCACGGGATTAAAGGGAACGTCCTGTTTAACGTTCTGGGAGTTGCCCAGTAGCAAATCCTGCGCCTCGTTGGGTAGGATGAACCATCTCAGGGCTTCCGTTCGTTCCGTGAAGGTTTCGCTGTGATCCACCTGCAGCGGGTATCTTTGAGCCATCTTTCTAGCCCTGTTGAAAATGTTCCTGGCGGTCTGCAGGCAGTCGCTGTAGCTCTGGGGGAATACTCCAGGACCGGAAACTCTTCTCTCGGATGTGTTCATCTTCCCGTCCGTGTACCTTATCGAACCCAACCATTTCCTGTCCTTGAAGACGCTGTTCGTGTGGTGCCTCCACTCTCCGGTGTCAGGGTTCAGCACGTACTGAGGTAGCAACTTCCAGCCCTCGGTGGCGACCATCTTCAGCGCTTCCAGGATGAAAGCCACTTCCGCCTCGGACATGAAGTAGGGAAAGGATAACCTGGCGAACCCTGGCCTCAGCATCTCTGCATTCATGTCTCCTGCCTCGGAACCGCTTCCACTGGAAGAAAAGATTCGTTTTCGTTTCTTCTCCAACCTCCACGATCTATTTCGATAATCATAATCCATAACAATAGGCACGTTGTTCGGTATCATGAAAATAGATCCGTGGTCTTAGAAACCACCTCAATATTTTCACTTCAAAGTGCAAACAATAGCTAAACTGTATGGAAGTAAGTATTGAAGTCTTTTAGGGAAGGTTAAGCATTGCAGTATCTGAATAAACTTAACAAGGATTATGGAAAGATTGTATTAGTAAAAAGAGTGAAGAGGAAGTGTGGAGAGTAAACAGGATGAGGCCTATAGCCGAGTCTAGTCGGATCTGTGAGACCTCAGGTCTGTAAAAGTTAATCCAGAGGGTCCGAAACATTTGCATTCAACCATTTAAAATTTGTTAAGAGTTCCGTAGAACTGTTAATTAGACCGGTTATTTCTCCAATATTATGAATTAGGATTAGAAACAAACTTACTTTGCCAGAAGGATCGTCTCGTACTCTTTCGCCAATTTTTCATCGATGCCCATCAAATCGTGAGCATATTGACCGGTACAAGCACATCCCCCTCGAGCCTGGACTCCGAAAACGTCGTTGAGGACGGCGCAAACAAAATTGTGGTGCAGGAACGTCCCTCGAGGGTGCCGAACCATGAAGGAAAATATCGGAAGCCTCTTGACGTTTTGCGAGGTGCTGCCGAGGAGGATCAATTCGGGGATGGTCCTGACGTGGGCCAGAACTTGCCTATAAAAAATAGTATCGTTAGGGAAAAGTAAATGGGGAGTGATAAAAATAGATGAAGGATACATAGCAACGACGGAAGGGGACATCGGAACGTTTCATTTCGGGAATCGTTTTTCCCAAAATATCGAATCTTTTTGAGTGACGCTGCACCGTCGAAGTAGCCATTAACGCCTTGTCGTTCCGTCGACCCCGAAGTTCACGCGTGGGCAGACGAAACGGCCCATTAAACATGGCGGAGGCGTCTTTTGGGCAACCCACGTGTAGAACGAATCGAAGGACAAGGCACGGTTGCTGGCACGAGGTGCCATTTTTATTTCGAGATTTCGCCGAACCTCGCCCTCGTCATCCTGGCCCAGGCTCCATTTGGCCAAGTATTTTTTTTCCGGATATTTATAAAGAGCCTAAAACCCCGAAGACTGGCAGCTAGAGAGGAGAAAGATGAACGCCGCTTCCTGTTTCTGTGGCGCAAACGATGGCGAGGGAGAAATCTGCACGAATACCAAGATTCTGCAAGGCAAAACGTAGACCACCCCACCTGTGCAACTTTTCAGCCCTAGTTTCATCCTATCTATGCCATTGATTAGATCTAAAAGATCCGAATCTTATTTCGATACCTTAATGGACGAATTTGACTAGATGCTTCCTATCGATGAATACAGACTTCTTATTTTGACAGTAGTCGCGATTAACGAAATTACTAATTGTACCAAGAGCGGGTTATTACTATCAGTTCCTCAACATTGCTGTTCCAAAATATCTTCAGAATATCTGAAAAGGCGATGTAGTTTATGAGCACTCTGAAGACCATCATCGGGAGCACCTGCGAGTTCATCGAGCGTCCCGCAATTTTAACGTCGTCGAAAAGATTTACGGCAAAAGACGGAAATCGAACGAAAAGGAAGGAGATGGAACGGGATCTTACTTTGATATCTTGTCCTGTCGAGCGACGATCGCGTGGGGGGAGACGTTCTCCTTAAGCTGGACGGCCAATCCGCAGCGGATGGTCTCTACGACCGCAGCGGTTCCGCTCTCCTCCCTGAGTTCTGGATCCCGCAGATACCTATGGGAATCCTTCGTGTCCTCGGGACTGAACTCCTCCCTCATCAAGGACTTCTTCATGACCACCACCCCCGGGGACTGTACACCCCCGATGAACTTGTGACCGGCGAAGATCATCGCATCTTTATGGACCGCGGTCTCCCCCACCCCCGGCAGATGAGGATTCATGTCCATCTGAACGTAGGGAGCTGAAAATTTAAGAAATTCATAAGACCTTAAAAACCCGTATTATAAGAAATCGTAAAATATCCTGGCGATTTGAAAGTGGGGCGATATATTCATGATACAACCTGAATTAATCAGCGGAATGTCTTTCTAGAGCGATATAAAGTCTGGTCTAGAACTTGTTCTAGACCAGACTTGAGCTTGTCACAGCCACAATTAGGCCTCACGGATGCAATTTAGCCGGCATAATTACCAAGATAGCTAGCTGTGTGCACATAGAGGATATAAGGCCAGCGAATCGCCTCGCGCGTCAGCGACTCAGCCAAGGTACGTGCCTCGTAGTAACCGATTCCGATATATGGAGATACGGTACCCCAAGGTCGATAGTTATCAAAGGCATTTTCAAAGAATATCTACACCTTTCACTTTTTCTCTCCATGATTTTTCCTATAAATCAAGGAAAGAGCCCCAGGAGAGACTGAAAATATCGCTAAAATAGCTTCCGGGCTGATGTAGATCCATTACGGTAATGTGAGATTAATTTCGCCGGCCAATAATGTGATCAACCATATTAACCATAAATATCGTTCCCAGTACCTCACATACGCTAACGTCAATTAAACTAATTTAAATATTTAACTTCCGTCGATCTGACACCTATGAATTGAGCATAACCTATGTAAGCTCCCTTTTTCTCCAATTCCACTCTTTAATTCCTACTTTTCATCTTATACATCCAACTCAATACGAATTGAATCCTACTTTAGGCCAACAAGTAGAACGAATGGAAATGTTTGCAACTTTAAGGTCTAAAGTAGAAACGTTTTCTGAAAGTCACTTCTTTCTATACTATCCCGAAACCTGTTTGACTTACACTAAGAGGCTCTAAGAACAAAAGTGCGGATCAAGATCAAACTCGAGCCGTTCTTTTTAAGGTGACCCTGAATTAGTTGCAGTTATTCCGAGGGCACGAGATCGTTCTCTAATTATTGGATATTCCGTAAGGTTTTATCGGCTCTTCGGCAGAAACTCGGGAATAAATTGCGAGCGATTCGCTGACGCGGTCAGGCCGCGAAAGGAGCGGCCGAGGCTCGCTCCGGATTCTGGGACGAGAGGTGACCCACCGGCTGACGTGTAGTCCCAGATCCCGAGGGCACCGTGCTGGTGCAGGAGTAAGGTCGTGGCCACGTCGTCGGCGAGCACGCCGGTGATGCAGCTCGCTGCACTGAAACATCCCACCATTTGCGATGCACCGGAGGCTCTTTCGTTGATGAGCTTGCGTTCCAGGTCATTCAAATCCAGAAAACCTTCCTTGGTCTCCGCGATGCGGACGATCTGCAAGCAATCGTGACATCAGCTTCGAATACGAGACAAGACCGATAATCGAGGGCGAAGTTGAAATTTCGAAACATAACAAATATCTTTAACTAAATCTTTTTCAGCACGAATGACCCATAAGTTCGTCACGATTAAAGATTCAACATTTTATCGTATTATTGTTTCTAAGCGAGGAATTGAAAAACTCCCCGAATGCTGGGAAGAAGTCGTAAACAGCGAAGGAGAACATATTAATGATTAATATTGATGAATTTTATTTCTTAACCCTCTATAGACATGTTTGTTGTTCAAGCCAAAAGAAAACCGATATAACGCGAAATTTTCAGATATTAACCTCCTAATATCAGAACACTATTTATTAACAAATTTACAATTTCTATAAATTTGTATGAAATTGTGTATAAATGTATAATTTGTAAACAAATTCCTTGTAGGAAGACCTAATGAGACTTCAAAAATATTTCGGCACGGGGATGTGACTTCATAGGCATGTAGCATTATCGAGAGTAAGCAAGATTTTTTCCATCCAGAAAACGGACGTACTTATAGGGCAACCTTATATATTTTATATTGTGGATCCGAAGATCACAATTTCATTTATCGAGGGGTTTGTTTCTCACCTTGACTCCGTATTCTCTCCAGGGTCTTAGGTTCGCGTGGTGTTCAAAGGGCCCCACGAAGACCACCGTGGACTCGGATAGGTCCAGATGGCGAAGAAGGGTTCTAAGGGCACCGGCCGTTCCGTGACCCGTGAACAAAACTGCATCCTGTTCGCCTGCACCCACGGAATGCCTAACGATGTCTCTTGCCTCGTGTCTGGAATAGTTCGTCGGTGGTTAAGGGCTTAGGTTAAGGCCGAGGGATTCAAGAAGCCGAGTTAAAGGTGAACAGGCACCTAAACATTTCTCTACGACATTTATAAGCCTGGGGAGCTGAAAGAGCTCTTGCGAAAGCTCCTGGAATTGTTCCCCAAGGTTCTTTAAAACTTAATCAAAAGATCCACTTTGAAAACGCCAGGAATTTTCCCCGCAACTTTTCAGAGCTTAATCAGAAAACTGCACGACTACTTTCAACAAATTCCCGAAATTATTCCAGAAGGTATCTCGGAGGTCGATAAAAGCTACGCGACTTGAAGGAATTCCGGGAATCGTTCAGCTGCTTAAAAAATAATGAAAATTCCTAACCCAGACTCTCGTTATCCTTCGGATTCAAGGGTACGGAGAGACCCCGAAGACCGGCAATATCGGGCAAAATTTCGCCTCCGTGATCAATACTTGGACGTACTACACAAAGTGCAGTAGCCAAAACGGTGAACATTTAACGAGCGACTGCAGAGCCATTCGCATTTCGAGGTTTCACCCTCGCTGTAGAGGCCGATGAAGTGGCTGGGGGGAGAAAAAGAAAGAAAATGGCTTGGGGTCCTCTATCTAACCCAACCCGACCTGACCCCAGGGTCGGGGGGTCCAGCAGAGGTTCGCAACAAGAAAGTCGCGATGCACCGCGAGTGCATCGCGCTCCGAGGCATGCAATGCGCCAACGCAATGCAGAATGGTAAAATAAATGCAGGAGTGATAGAAAGCGCGGTAGCCTCGCGAGGGCCGAAGTTGGTTTACGAGCAAGGAAGTGATAAGATTGCGTCTCTGGTCGACGCGAACATTTTTTACCAATCACTTGTTGTGGCGCGGTGTTCCAAACGCGGGAGATAATGCGAGTACTATCTCCAGGCGATAGTAGGTTAACCGCGCGTTTAATTTGCGGTTCACCTCGGCCTGGGGCAATTATCTGCACTTCCGACGTCAGGAACGAAACAGACGTAAATGCAGGCCGTTCAGAAAAAACAATGATTCCCAATTTCGAGCAATTTCTTACCTCATCGGATAATTTATAGTCCCTTTCAAGCGACTTCTAATAACGCCCCGAAATAATAAAACGCAGATAAAGCCGTTCGGTATCTATACCAAAGTAAATATGATTAAAAGGATTAGATCAATCAAAAGACAAACGCAACTATAATTTAAAAGATTCAATTACATAATAGATAACCACGAATAAAATAAAAAACATACAAATTACGCAATGGAACGTATTGTACCGGTGAAAACGTAATAAAGTGCAAAAGAGTAAATTACGACGACGTGGAGCGTCACTCGGGGTAAAACAGCCCCTTAAGGGTGCGGGGAGTTCAGCAATGGAAGGATATACGCAGAATTTCCATGAGGTAGAGGGGGTGCGGGAAATGTCGAGGCCAAGTCACCCTCGTCCTCGAGGAACGGTCAGGGACATTGGATTGCCATCGTTTCCCGAAAACACCCCCCCAAAGCCCCCCCGGGGGACACCCTAACCTTGCTTCCCCTTAGCCCACGCACGTGCGTGGCTCGTGCTCGGGGGCAGAATGCGGAAACTCTTTTCGGCGAGAGATTCTTTGTCCTAGGCGACTCCTCGACCAAGGGTCGGTGCGTTCGGCGGATATTGATCTGGGACACCCTCGGCCCGGAAGACCCACCCCCGCGGCTCCGTGACGGGGGTACCAACCAACCCCACCACGAGCTGGGGTTAACCGTTGCCCTACATACGAGTACGCGCCCTCGTTGAGCATCGACCTGCGTTAACGAGGAGGCACCCCTCCGGGCACGGCTTGGCCGAGAACAATGGAACGGTCGCGCAGAAGGAAAACTAATAACAAAGCGAAGCGCTCGGCTAATGACCGCGGTGCTTGATTTCGAAATAAAAAAGAAAGAAAGAAGCGATGGGGTTGTACGCGCGACTGTTGACCGGCGACGGCTACTTTTGGAGGTGCCGACGAGAAAATGGAATATCACAAAAAATGGTAAAGCGTGGCGATCGTTATTTTATGAATGTTTACGTTGCCGAGGAACCGATCCAGGATAATCGTCTCTACGAGTCGAAGAGAAAAATTGATAATAAAACAGAATGCGATTGAGGACGTGACTTGCAATTATTGTTAATTCATTTTGAAACTATAAATGGGGAGGAACTGGTGTGGCAAGATAATTGGTAAACATTACGGAGTTGCCTATTCCGCGTGGGACATGCTCGCCTTCACGAGGAACTAACCTATGTTAACGAGGAGGTCAGTCTCCGAGAGCAGGGCTTACGTAAGAATAATTAGCGGAATGGAATGAGCAAATAAAATGAAATTTATACCATGGAAAAATACGAATCTGGATTAAGCTGATTTCGGCCTAACGGGGGTGAAGTGATCAGAAAATAAAATCAAGGGAAAGAAGTAGGAAGAGCAGCTCGAGACCAGCTGTTGCAGGGACCAATAGACAATTTCCCAGCTGACATGGCAGAATAATCGCACTTGTTGCAACAGTAACTACTAGTTGCTCGACAAGTTGTCGGGTTTACCGACTCCGAGGCAGCAAACCGGTCCAACTAATTCAACGAGATTAACTCCTAAGAAGGGACCCTCGACTGAAAATTCGTTTATCCAAACCGCATTATTCCTCCACCTTGCTTCCGACAGACATTCAATTTTTTTTTTTTCTTGCGACAAGTTCCTCGTTTCTCTCCCCTCCATCCATTCCCACTATTTACTTCGCAGCTTTTCCAGAGGGGAACCGAAAGGTCGAAACTATTGATGGGAACTAAGGGAGCAAAACGAACGTCCCTTGGCAACGACATCAACATCGACCGCGATAACCCAATTGACAACTCCGGGGACGAGTGTCGCTATGATTTCGGCAAATCACCGGCAATCATAGGTAATTTACGGTACGTACCTGAAGAGAGATGATTGTAAACTGCAGATCGAAGTCGAAGCTCGGGTGTCGCCAAGGCACGGAAGCACCTCCTTGCTGATGTACTCTTCGAGGAATTGCAGGGATCTCCCCGATGCCGTGTAATCGCAATAGACCACTGAAATGAAACACGAGAGCCACTATTAATTTCTCACAACGAATGTCACAGCTTTGTAATTTTAGAAGCCATTGAAACAAAGGTAACGCACCGATCTCCCAGTTTCGCAGGCTTGGCATAAATATAACACGTCAAGTAGGCGTATCATGCGCCATGTACCTATGCTGCAGAGGCAGAAACAACGCAAACGAATTCTGATTCATCTACGCGTTTCCGGAGTTGTAATTATTGATCCAATCATCGTAGAAAAACGGAGGAAAACTAGTTGGGAGATAGTTAAATTTTAATATTATACTTTATTAATAAGGATATAAGGGTGTATTTGAGATTTAGCATGAGAGCCTAGGTAGAATTCATTCTATCTTATTCCATATTCCTGTATCTTACATTCTCGTATTATACTTCGAATCCTCACGTCCGTTCATGAGGTAATCCTTATATGAGGTAAACATTTCAGACTGGGGTTCTGCAAATTACAGGGACCTCCTCGATGCCGTATAATCGTAGTAGCCCACCGAAATGAAATCTGAAAGCTGTCATTAATTTTTCACTACGAAATGTCACGGCCTCGCAATTTTAGGAGCCACAGACACAAAGGTAACGCACCGAGTCTGCCAGTTTCGCCGGCTGGGCATAAATGTAACACGTCATGTAGGTGTATTGTGCCCATGGATGCTGCATAAGCAAGAATGACGCAAACGAATCGACGCGTTTCCGCAACAACTGAAGGTGGCAGTTAATCTTCACCCACCCAGGAACCATATTTCACCTCCAAACATCCCTACCTCATCACCTCCCATTAAGTTGAATCATGTGGACGGAGAGAATAAATTATCAGTTAAATGCCCTGCTACCGTCCGAAGGATACATTACCTCGCATACTTCGCCCTGCCACGTTCTTTATTCCTCTCTCTCTCCGCGTTTCTAGTGACGTGAAAAGGTGTTTATGGAGGTTGAATCAGAAACGGAGGAAATATGTAAAACAGGGCGCCGTTTATGATCCGGACTGACCGTGGAGCTCGTGATTCATGAAAAGTGATGCATGAAGTGCTTCTGGCGCATCAGCCGACCTTTCAGGGTCACATGAATTTTCTCGAGACGTTCCGAGGTCCGACCTACTTCGGGAGAAGTTCTCTCCGGAACGTTTTAGAGGTGAATCCTTGTTCTTGAAGAATCCTTAAGGGCACCGCGCGGAAATGGCCTCTTCTTAGACTTTATCAGAGGTCAGACATCTCGGCGAGGGATCGCCTGCGTCACCAGCCGGCGCTGGTCGAGAAAATTCCGATTCCAGTTCGCGATTGGCGAATCTGAGATATGGAATTGCCCTTGGGAGCACAAAGACGTCCGGCAAATGCCGTCGATTACGAGCGAATCAGCGCGATTTTGCGGGATCGAGACTCCCCCGAAGGTCGCTCGTTGCGATCCCGAGGCATCGACGGAGCCGGAGAAATCTGGAAGTCTTGAGATAAGTACTCAACCAACACTTTGACGGACTTTCGGGGTTAATTTTCTTGGTCGTCGTCTCATAAGCTTGCTGACGACATGTAGATCGATAGATCCAAAAGTCCGATCCCACCCCAGCAAGCAAAAACGTGTGACAAGTGGTATTGATTACGTGCAAAGATTTTTCAACGAGATTTTTTTGAGATCGAGACTCCCCTGAATGTCGTTTGTTGCAATCTCCAGGGGTTGTCTGAACCAGAGAATTCAAAAAATCTTGAGAAATTAACGTTCAATGATCACTTTGGCGCACTTTTGGAGTTAATGTTCTTGAGCATCGTTCCATGTGCAAGCAGCCGACCGAGGATCGACAGATCAAAAAGTCCGGTCAGATCCCAGTGAACGTTTGGTCGACTTCGTAAAGGGGTACCGTTTGGCGCTTGGAGCGAGTCTAGTCTCTCTTCGAGGTCCCCCGGGGTTGAGTTTAAAGAAAAACCCATCAGCTGGAGAACCAGACCCGACTGCCGGTTTATAAGGAAACCGGCGCGCTGGATCGCGATCGAAAGGTAATCATGTCAGCCGGATCGCTCCCAGGCAAAATCCATCGCTGGTTGACCTGGACTTTGCTCGAGGTTCGTCATCGCCGAAGACGATGCTCGGTCGCCGAATGGTCTACCGATTCTCGGTGGGTGAAGTCGACCTCGGGGAGCAGTCCGGACCGGGTGATGACGCGAGACGTTGACTGGTTGGATCGTTGCTCGAGCGGCGGAAGGAACAGTGCCAGAAAAAAAAAAACAATACTCGGGTCGCTCGTGACGTCGATCCCGCCCTGGGAACCTCATCCCAACTCAAACTGGTTGATGACGTGTCGGATGCGACGCGGGGAGAGGACGTCGACAAAGGCGACGAATGATCGTCCTGGAATTTGCTGATTTCGTCCTGACGTCACCTCGATGTCAAGAACTCTATTCAGAACTAATTCAGATAAGATGACGATCGTTGACACTATTGATAGAGTAGGAACTCGCGAAGGCGATCACATATGATTCTAATATTCGAAATATCTCTTCGTGCCTTAGCTTTGATAATCGATCCGGACTCTCGGGTGGTAGGACTCCATTGAACCCGACGAATCACTCGTGATTGAAAAATTTCGTTTCAGTCCACAAGAAGGACCATGGACTTTGGTAGGCGCGAGTTTTTAGGACCGGCTGACGAGTATCGGACAGCGACCACTTTTTGCTCCGAGTGCCATCCGAAAGACGTCTTCCCTCAGAAGAGCCAAGCGTCGAAGAACGGACGGGCCTTCGGGAAACAGTCTCCGGTTTTACGACTCCCGTTAAGGAGTCCCGCCCGGAGCGAAGCGAGAAACGGCTATAAGAAGGGGAATCCCGCGAAAAGGACCAACATCAGAAGAAGAGCGATCTCTTTCTCCGTCTCCTCGGGCCATAAAGTCTGCCAGACTTCGAGGCGGCTCCGCGTCTTATCTAGGCGCTCGTTAACCCAATTGCAGAGAAGCCCGTCTCGGAATCGAGATTCCACGAGCCGCGCGATCTCCTGGAGGCGACGCTATCAGGCCGCCTTTTCTAGATCGATGCTTCCCCTCATCGGTCCCAGACAATTTTTACTGATTTTTTCCCTACCACCGATATTTCGTCAACGTCCACCGAGCAGAGGTCCACCCACCAGGGGGAACCTCTTCGCCGAAAAGGGACCCGCAGGTGCAATTCCTGGACCCGAAGGTTGCGGACCGAGCCGAAGGTCGTAAAGCGTCGCGGTGACTTACGTCCCTTCAGGGAAGGTCTGTAAGTTGCAGGTGCAAGAACGAAGCGGAGAACGTTTGCTCCTCTCGTCTCCTCTCAGCTCGGCTCTTCTCTCCGAATCGGACCGTGGGAGGGCTGGTGAATCGCCAGCCGACGCAATAATGGCGCGCAGGTGTTCCTTGCGAAACTGCACCGCTTCGAACTGGCACGACCGGCCAAATTATGCGCGGCTTCTGCAGCTGGACGAGTCGGGTCGGCCACGTAATGCCCCCGGGATTGCGCAATACTTCTCGAAGGATCGCACGGCGACTTTGGGGACCATTTTTTTAGGGATCAGGGAACGAAAAGTGACGCACTTCTTTTAGCTCGCTCGGGCCACAAAGAGGGATATAGAGGGATATAGAGGGATATAGCGGGATATAGCGGGATATAGAGGGACACGGTGGCACTAAGCGGGACAAAGCGGAACTCGACCCAGTTTCGGGGGAACTCCTCGCTGCCGGGGTCGGGCGCGACCACGTGACTCGGCGTCATGCTGTCTGCAGCCGCCAGCGCGGGGATTCCCTGGACGCGTTTTTCCGCACTAACTCGCCGGGCGTGACCCGAATCGATCCCTACCACGTGCGGAGCCACGCACGAATGGAACGAGACCTCTCGCGTCATCTCAAATAAAAAACATGGATATAGAAGGAAAAGAATGGGGAGTGTCGCTGCGCAAGCGAAGGTCAAGATGGAATGGGAAGAAGTAGTGGCCATTTTCAGGTACTACTCGAGACGAAATTTTTCGTTTATTTGGAACTAATTGTAGGCCTTAAATGGGTTTTAAGGTAATATAAGAAAGGGTAATTTCCGTGCAATTGAGGCCCTACGTTGAACCTTAAAAGTGGCAGGTATTTCTATTCCTTCTACGTATACGCCTAAAGTAGGACTTAATTCGTTTTAAGTAGAACGTACAAGGTCGAAAGTAGGAGTTGAAGAGTAAAGTAAAACCAAAAGAGATCTTACGTAGGTTTTGCATGTTTAAAATTGGGCTAAGATTTCGACTCGGGTTCACGCGTGTTTTGAACGGATCTAAGAACGATTTGAAGGACACTGTAACTGTTTTTATTGATTACAATTTTTATGGCGTTAAAAATGTACAACGCCATTTCAGGATCTTGATATATTTTGCCTCCCCCTCCCGTCTTGTTTACGCTTTAACTGCTGTTCGCAAATAAGAAATTGCGTATATGTGCGTAGCAACGAAAAACGGCGACTGCAGTCCCTTCCCTGAGTTCGCGAGTTTTAATCCCCTCGTCTAGAATCTAACTTTATACTCCATCCCTTTATTCCTAAATCCATGATAAAAAGAAATCACTCGTCGATATCTCCAGAATTACCAAATAATATCTATCCTTAATTTATTTTCTATCCATAGGGGAAGAGGAAAGTAAGGAAACCAACCACAGAAAAAATCGCCGTATCGAAGGAGCACGATATGGATCGTTCCTTTGAAAAGGTCTGGAGGTGCAAAACCGTGATCGTAAATCGGTAAATCCAGACTGCCATTATTTCCTCCTTTCCCCATATTCCGAGGCCGAACGCCAACCGACAGAAACCGAATGAAAGTACTCGAATGCCCTTCGAGCATTTACTCTCCCTCGAGGCGAAATCGCGAAATTACTCACGTCGGGAAAAATTGAGAGCATTGAAAACCAGCGTCGCATTTCACATTTTTCAAGTTGTTTCAATTCTTTTCGCAGCCCGACGACGTTCCAATAATAAGGTACACGAGGACCCTATTGCTTTTCCACTTCGCGTTTAATCTGTCGCAAATTTTCGCACTCGAATGAGAACGGAAGGGAAAATGGAGAGAATCAGGATTTGTTCTTCGGCAATGCCGGAGTCGATGTGATGTTGTTATTGACAAAATCGAGCTCCAATCTGGCCTCTCGAGGGACTCGTCGAGTCCCGGATGCATATCTACAGATGACATGCATCGCCCGGCAAACAACCGCTCGCTTATCGCCAGAGCTGTGCGTAAATAAAGGCTTTATCGGCGGGTTTCAATTAATGTACCTCGACGTCGATAAGGACCCGTCAGAAAGAGAGAAGGAAAATAGCCGGAGAGATGAATAGTTTCGGATGCACTTTGAAGCTCGATCGGCCCCTTTATCGTCATATCAAGGGAATTCTTCGGCTCGAGAGCCGCTCGATCGCTGCCAATTGGTAGGCAGTGCCATAAAAGTCCATAACGCGATGGAGATTAATGACTTTCTCGATTTAGTGTCCCCGGGGACGGCCGTTTCTCTTTTTCCCGACCTTGAGCGTGGAGAGTGCGAGGGGGACGAAATTACTTCTAATTGCTCTGCACTTAAGTCGGCATCGACTTCGCGAGTCTACTACTTTTCTTCTTCTTAATTCTAATTAATTACATTTCGCGCGCAAATGAGAGGGAGAGAGAAAGACCTGGTTATTCCGCGATCCCCTGACACGGTATCAGTCATGAAAGGCCAATCTTGGGCAATCCTAAATGCAAGGAAAAGAAATGGCGAAATAAAAATCACAAGCTTCATCTCGCATTCGTAAATCACCAGCTTGGAGTGACGAGAGCTTTGATCTCGCTGGCTGGCAATTTTAGTCTCCACCCCTGTGCTCTTTGAAGTACGTTTTAAAAAAGCGTTTCAAAGGGCGCGAATTGAAGGAAGAATACCCCAGGACTGATCGAGATCGTTGAAAGTCCTCGCAGGATCACTTTTGATTACTAGAAAAAGGAACTCCGATTTCAAGGTTCTTGTCGCCGATTTCGCAAGTGCGTCGTCGAGTTTCCTACGAGTTTCCACCTCTAGTTGGGTGGCAATTACTACCCGAGGTTTCCCCCACCTCGAGCACAACTTGAAAGATTATGACGCATTATGCGACCACTTCGTGCTTCATTAACATGAAATTAATGGTTAAAAGCGTTTTACTTGTTCCAGGATAAGTGTTACATCATTTTCCATGTACAAAGGAAAGGCAGCTCGACGAGGAACTTTGTTTTTATTGAACGCATTCGATCGATTTCATATTTATCAAATTTTATCAGTGCAGGGACGAGATCGAAAGTAGGCTCATCCCTCATTGGAAACAGGAAAATGTCGGCTTTGAGTCTTTTAACAGGAATTTTATTTTTCCCTCTCTTTGAGAAAAATCAAGCTCCACCTAGAGAAGCTCACCGAGATTCAAGCTCCGATTTAACAGGACGACGATCGATCTTGTAACCCAATTCCTCGGATGCCGAGGTCACATAACCGGAGCCGGTCATGGTTGCGTTTCTCCTCATTGTTCGGCCACGGTTCGTCGAGGTAATCTGATTAACAAAGACAGACAAACTACGCAAAAATCTTCGAAACCACTGAGCCAGGTTTAACATGAAGCTCTTCGCCACGTCAAATTAATTAGCTTTCAGCTTCCGTTCGAGTGAAGAACGTTCGATCTCCTAGCCCAATTGGTTCTCAATCGAGATCAGCTGACCACCTCTCGAATTATGGTTGCATTCCTCGTCTGTATTTAGCTCATTGTCAGCGGCCCCAACATTTCACCACCAAGGAATTCTTTGTAAAATAAGTCGCTCCTCGTGGAAGGACTGACTAAATTTGCATGCTAAAATTGGCCAATTTTCCCTCATATTCTTCTTCTTTTTTTTCTCGTTTTTTACTCGTTTCCCTGAGAGGAGGTTCGAGTACATCGGTCGGTCGTGCATTTAGGAGCTCTAGAGATGACGTGAAAATATCATTTTATTGTCTAATCATGTTAAATGTATAATTGGATTATGTAGATGTGATCAAGCAGGCTGGGTTTGAGACTTTTCATTTAATCGATCGATTACACGATTTGCATTCCAAGTAACCGGACGATTTATGTGACTGAGAATCAAGGTGGATCAATTTCGTTCAAGCTAGCCGAAGTTTCGTTTCTCCTTGTAGGAAAGCTCGAAAGCTCCCGATTCCAGGTTCTGTTAAGAAAGGGGATCGAACTCACGGCCTGGTTTGCAAGTGTCGAGTTCCCTATCTCGACCCTTTGACATACTTTTCACATAAGGCTTAGCATATCACGTCGTCATATCCTCCAACCTGCCAACCAACTTACATTTTGGTACATGTTCATCGAGCGAAAATTTACAAAACGGATTCAAACAGCCCTCAGATATTAAAAACTCCTACCCAGCTACGTATTATAATTTTTCTTTAGATATATTGAATTAACTAAATAAATTGAAAAATGTAAAACAATTAATAGAAAGTTTATATGTTATAACTGAGCACCGCAGATGAACGTAATCACTGAAATTGGACACATTCGATGATGTATCGATAACCATTGCGAGCGAAACTCGACGTTAATCGCCTTTTCCCGATAACCACGTTCGATTAATTAGCGCACTCGCAACTCGTATACGGAACAAGCACACTAAACGAGCACCAGTGCGGTCATTAAGAGATCAAAGGGACGAATGACTCGCTCCAGTTGTTCAGCCACAATTATTCGCATTACTCCCAATGAACTTCCGTGTGTCATTTAATATCTCGCCGGCAAATTACGCGACGCGATTCGCTCGAGCGGTAATCCGTCGTTATCGGCTTATATCACGGAAAATGATTTTTTCTCCGTCCTGCGAACACCCGTCAGTTATTTTAAACTAAAAAGCGTAGCTGAGGCTATATTAAGATCCGATCGAGTTGTTCCAGCGAATGCGTCATACAATTGAGCACAAATACCGAGCGTCCTGAGGCTCTGGGATCCGTCCGAGCTGATGCAACGGTAAAGATAATTTACAAACGCAGTGGTTGAAATTAAATTTGTTAAGAATTTCGCGGAAAAAGAATGTTAAGATTATGATAGGTTTGGATCCCCTAGGTCGCGCCACGTCGCCCTTACCGGTCCGCGCGCGGCGAAAAATGGTCGCGTACTTCCCATTTCCTAACGTTTTCTCGTGGAACAGAGGGAAATGGCGGCGCGAGACATCCCGGAGATCGAAAACCGAGCTGCGGGAGTAGCTGTGAGGTTATCGGCATTGGAAGACCGCCAGAACCGATAATGCAGAACAGCCGCGCGGCGGTTCTCCGCATTTCGATTCGCGGGGACCAAAATGGCGGCTGCTTCAGTCACTGCATTTCGATTCGCCGAGGCCACCGCGACGGTCGTTTTTCCTTCCGCGTTTCGATTAACGAAAATCAGATGGCGGCAGTTATTCTTCCCGCATCTCGATAAGAGAGAGCCAAAATGGCGGTTGTTTCTCCCTTCTTATATCGGTTAAGGGAAGGCAAATAGAACGGAGTTTTTCTTTTGGCATCACGGAAACCAAAGTAACGACTTCTTGCTGGTTAAAGTTCTATTCAGCGGAACCGAAATGGGGATTATTTCTCCATTGGCGCACAGGGTAAGGAAAATCAGACGAAATGCAGTTTTTCTTTCCGAATCGCAAAGACCAAAATGGTGGCCGTTCAATGACGCCGGATACGCCGGATCGGAAAAGGACTCCGCAAAGTGTGTACTACGGCATTACTCGACGTGTGTCCTCGCGTTCTAAATCGGTAACAGCCACCGTTAATCTGGCCGCGTACGTGTGCGACCTAAATAAGAAGGGGCGATGTGCACGGTAGCGGGTGCCGGGTCACTTCCATGAAGTCGCTGACGAAAATAGGCAGCTCTTTGTCCGCGAATGGCCGAGCGAAGCGCAATCCCGAAAGCGAATCGCCTCCTTACGGGCCAATTTTCATTCTAGGCCCCTCCAACATTTCCTCGAACCCTCCTACGCGTCTCTGTACAAATTTAAAATCTACCGTTTCTCCCCTGTCCATATTCCCCAACGTCGTAAAAAATGCCTCTTCGAAAATGACGAGAAAAATGTGAATTTTTATGAATTATTTAGGAATGATGAATTAAGCCAGTAGGAACATTGTTTTATCGCTTTATCCGGAGACGCTGATATTAAGGTGATGTGGAAGTGACGTCACAGAGATCTCGTTCATGAAACTTTTCTCCAAATAGGCTGTAACAAATCATTTCAAAATTCACATTGTGAATATCAAGGCTATAAGGAATGTCCTGTCCCCCATTAAATTTCAATTTTCAATAAATATGTTTATGGATATTCTCAAAATTTGATATAAAAAATAAAATGTCATGAGTGTCAGAACCTTCGTTATAGCATTCGCGCTGTGAAGTTTGAAACGATTTGGTACACCTAGTTCGAAGAAAAGTTTTATGAACGATTGACCTTTCGGATGCCACTTTCACATCTCCTTAACCGTCGATATATCTCTTTTCCATTTATTATTTTCTTTTATCGAAAGGAACATCGATTTGGAACAGAGCTGGAAGTCGGCATCATAGGACACAATTGTTCTGCAGCAGTGAGGTAGTTAAGCAAACGAGGAAACCTCCGGATCCCGAGAATGTTACGAAAGTATGACACGCATGGCCAGCTCGATGCTGTTCCACCCAGCGTTACGCTTGCTAATTTTCCAGGTATTCAGGCGAACGGCGCCGATCCCTGCATCTCGTTAAAGGAAAAAAGAAAATTAAATAGGAGTAATAAGCAAAACGGTCGCAAAAATGCGGCTCTGCGAGCGTACTGGCGAGTTGGTCTTGACAATTATACTTACTCGAGAACGAGACCGGAATTGAATATCGTAAGAAAATCTCCCAACAAAGGAATCCAAAGGCATAGCTCTTCAATTCGAAGCGACGTAACGATCCATTTTTTCAAATGACGAGTGTCGTATTTTTAGATTGTCAAATGACAGGTTGAAATACAAGGTGAAACCGGAATCACCCTATCTCGCCTCGAGTCAAGGCAAGACCTCTCCGCCGAGATTCTCAAGGAAGCCTGGAGCTCTCTTTGTCACGTCTCATCTCGCTACATGAGCTGCAGAACCTGCAGCTCGTGCACCTATAAAAAAGAAACCCGACCACGACGTTTATTAACACTTAAACCGAACGGCACAATTTACCAAACAACCTTTTCGCGTATTTTATTCCAAGAACAAATAACCCCAAAAATGAGCAGAAAACGTGAAAAATGTGCCGTGTTAATTTTATACTAGAAGTTCATTGTGCAAACATGACGCCGGCATCACGGAACGGGGCAACGTTAATAACCGAAGATATTATTCTAAGCCCACGCGATATGGTAGTGGAATCTCGCAACCGCTGGCAAGGTTGCGCAACTAACGACCCATCGAATCGGCCGCGGCAAATCGGTGCCATGTGTGCCAGCTCGAGCCGTCGAAAGACTGCGCCAGATCGTCCAGAATTACGCCAATTACTCCCGCTCCTCTCTCCCCGGTCCTGGAATTCGATTTCTGCCCCGCGTTCCGTCTCGATTAGCTTTCCTGCGGCATGCCTAGTCGCGCCCGCAAACGCGCCTAGTGCGTAAACCGGCGGCTCGGCAAACTCCGCGATTGCGTGCACCCACGGAACGCGTATACACAATGCCACCGACCACGGCATAAACCTACATTTTGAAACGAGGCCGAGCACATCTGAAGTACCGCCTCAATTTTCCCTCCACGCATGTGCATACATGCCTCGAGAGAAAGGCGCCGTTGCGCAATAACAGGGGGGCTAAAAATGCACGCGTTTCAGAATACGCGTGTATGCCCGCGCAGAAAAGAAAATTTGGCTCGTCGAACGAAATCGTTTGATCGAGCCAAACTCGTTTACACGATCCAACGACGTATATACGTTAAATCCTTTTTTTTTTTAATTTCAGAAAACATTTTGGGGAACAAACTAAATACTTTGATTAAATGTAGCCACCGAGTTACTTTAATATTTGGTGTCGTTTACCGTAACATTTGATATGATCGAGCAAAAGTTATCAGTCAGTTGCATTGGTTGAACCAACGTTTTATCGATCAACCAAATATTTTCCTGCGGGTGAAAATTCCACGTATTAAGTCAGAATAATAATTCTTAAAGTTTCATAGAAATTAGAAAATGTCGGTTTAAATAGCGGCGTTAATCGAGGCGAGTCTCGTGTAACGTGCTCCAAGAACGGGTGATATAATTTCTGAGATCGGTTACGCATTCGGAGACTTTTTCCCCTTGCTAGTGGTAATAAGTCAGAGAGCGATAATCCGTTCTGGTCCCGAGTCCTCCGCTCCTGCTAATATCGAACCGCGTTAGACCTATTACGGCATTAATGCGGATGTCGAGCCTCGAAACAATGCCGCGGATAAACATGACCGAAAATACAATCTCTCGGTAATTCGATCCGTCCAGGAATAACACTGGCAGTAATAGTTTGTCATGTCGCAATGCGAACGTCCCCTGGGTGCCTTTAGAGGGCGAGCAAAAAGGCTGGAATCGAGGATTGAACTTCGATGAAAAATTATTCCAAGTACTGAGACCCACGTGTAATGATCATACGTGACAACGGGTGGGAAAAATCTAGCCCAACGGGCACGATAAGTGATAATAGATTCCCATGTCGACACAGATAATGGGGCGAATTTCATGTTACTCGCGAAGTGGGTTAAGAAAATAAAGTCGATCCCTCCCAATAAGTAAATGAAACGTTGAAACGAAATCCTCTCCCTTTACTGGAGGTTTCTGCGCATTTTCTTCCCCCTGTTCTTTTTGGCGAGCTCAATCGTTTCGGTCTCGAGTGTGCATCGCGTTAAAGCTGATGCGGACCCATGAATGTGCGTTATGTAAACTCAGAATGGCCACTGGGGCAACAGGGGCAATGTCAAGGCTGAGAACTGCACTCTCGTAATGCTATCCTTCACGCACGTGCACGCAAGTGCTCGCTGGCGCACGCACATGCACTCGTGTGTCTTCGTTGCGCTCATGTGCACATAGATGCGTTTATATGCATTCGGGTGTGCCAATATGCGCTCTTATAAGGACACGTACTGGTATATCCCCGCGTATCAGCAGTTGGCGAGCATTATCGGGTGTCTTCCCACGATAAGGCGAGGCGGTTTTGCGATTATGCGATGCAAGCGACACTTGACTTAAGCCGATATGCACCTTGCGCACTTCCTTCAAATTGAACGAAAAGATGTACAGATGCGTTACGATCTAGACAGTTGCAGATCAAGTAACGAATTGCGTCCGTGCGTGATTTCGTCCGATCTCAATCAATAGGAAAACGAAAACAAAAGGAGCCTCTAAGCTGCAGCTCCGCACTTATTCGTTATGCGCAGTTGACGCGATGCGCAATTAAATTAAAAAGTGCATATCTTGCAAGGCCGTGTACCTTCTCCTTTTTCAACCGGACGTGGGGACCAGACTATGAGCTTGAATGACACCCAGGCGCTTGCAATCATAATTACGTAATCGGTTCAACTTCCCTTTCTCGGTAACACGCGGAACTGTGTGAACCATTAACGCTTATCTTGGCCAACGAGACCATTTGCTGATTGAAGAAATAATCGATAATAAATAAATTCAGTAGACTTGTAACTCCACCTTGCTTTTTTCACATACTTGGCAAATCATCGGAAACTCATTTCTCTACTACATTTTTTGCAATTTGATGGAAATTTATGATCATAATTAAACTCATTAATTATGTCACCACGAAAAACGCGTCAGCGTTTAATCAGATAGTGGAATGATTTCACATGCGAATTTTTCAGTCCCGCGCTTCTCTCCCCATCACGCGCGATCTACCGCCACGTGATAGACTGCATCTTACAAGGAAGGTATCCCAGGTCGATCTCTCCGATTTGATTTCTTTTATAATATGTTACAGTAGACTAAAAACTAAGCGACACATATTTCTTTTTTTATCTGCCATTAAACACTTTAAGAGGGTGAAACCACTATCCAAAGTAAGGCCTGTGAGGGATGGCTCACCCCTTAATTTTTTTTTTTTAATTGAGACAATTATATTTTCCACTTCTCGTTATGAGAAAGCTTTTCCAGGTGGATTGATTAAAAAATATTATGTTCTTGTGGGTGAAACTGCCAAATCGCGCCTTGATATGCCTTACTTTGGATGATGGTTTCAACCCCTTAACGTGTTTAATGGCAGATAAAAAAAATACGTGTCGCTTAGTTTTAAGTTCACTATAACATATTATAAAAGAAATCAAATTGGAGAGATCGACCTGGGATACCTTCCTTGTTAGTGCTAAATTTTGTTTAATTCGATGTAAATTTATGATCGCGACTAAACTCGCTAATCGCGGAAGACGCGTTAACATCTCCAGATCATAGGATAATCTCACATGCGAAGTTTTCCCCTTCGACGCTTTTCTCCCTACCACGCTCGATTCGTTATCACGTGATCGACCGCCGTCCAATCGGGACGAGGCGCTGCTGCGCGCGCACCCGACTTTCCCCTCCATGACGTAACCCCTGACTGATAGTGGGGCGTAGCTAAATCGAAACGATGAATTTTCGTCGACGACCGTTCCCGGTACCGTTGTGTGTCAATTACTGGAAGCAATTGGAGCGAGTGGCTGTTAAAATTGGCGAAAAATCATGACACGGAGGTCGCGGCCATCTTTAACGCAACCGTGGCAGGTTTCCTTTCCGGCGTGGCGGCGGCCATTTCTCGCCAGGCATTCGACGGCGCGATTAGATAACCTCGATAAATATCGCCTAGCTGTCACGGTGCCACGATGTCTGCGAGCGGCGCGCGTTCCACGAACTCCTCATTAACGAGGCTCGCGGCGAACAGCGCGACATATTGTCACGCCGGGGGAAAACAACTCGCTGATCGAAAAGGCCGACCCGAGTCGTCCAATCCCCTCCCGGCAACGGCGGCCCTGAGACGCGCGTTTCCACCTTTTCTCTTAATTTCTGACATTTACGAGATTTCCAATTGCACTCTGACGTCATCTCTTCTTCCTGGATAAGGATACTCGTGACGAACTATAATTGATTTCGAGGGACAATTTTTATGTCTCCGATTTGAAAAAAAAAATCTCGCCCGAGTTTCGCGACAAGAACATGCCTTCGGCCGCGACTTCGAGGGGGATATCGTTTCAATATTTATCCGAAGTATCGGATGGATCTGATTTTTGTTTTAGCGTCTCCCCTGACCTAGCTCCCTTAAATGTGTGAAGTTGAAGCGACAAGGAAGCTGTCGTTCCCACGGAAGGTAATCTCTCCAACGTTTATTTCCAGGCATATCTCCCCCTCATCGGCGTCGCGGCGCCGATCTCAAATCGCGGCGCGCCTTTCGTCAGCTGCTCGCCGACTTCCGAGGAATTCGATTAGATAAGAAGCGTGCCTCCTTTATTATGGTGCCGCCATGTCTGCAGCCTTCGACTACTGTGTGCGCCGGTTATCAGGAACGCCGCTGTGCTCGCAAATACCCGGAACGTACTCGATTTACGGAGACCGGCCTAATTACAGAGGATTGACGGGTCTATCAAAATTGGATCAATCTGAATTTTTCTGATCTTTTCTCCGCCTCGAACCCTTGTAAGATCATTCCGAAGATCAAAAGTAAACGCCATCCACAAATATATAAAAAATGCGGAGCTCGTTACAAAACTCTATTAAATCGGAATCTTGAAGGAAATATTCACAAAGGGCTATTGCCTAAACAGCTGATACGGCTAAACCAAGACTGTCCCTAGGAACAGTGGACAGAATGGCACTGTCTTGGATCACAGAATCTAGCAGTTGGCTCTTATTCGAAATACTCTAGTTTTGAGGCATACGCGCATATTTGTCTTATAATAAGCCATCATACCAGGCTGCGAGATATACGAAATATAGGAAAATTGTCAATAGTAGACACGGGTATTTTAAATACCTCCTACAATCGTTTTAATTACAGCGAAAAGTTCCTGTCATGAAACCTTTCCCAGATTTTTCTCGAAAAATCCGGCTTCAGCGAATATGTCAACTCCTTCACGGAACTGTCGCATATCTTCGTGAGAAATGCTCGAAAAATCTTGGAAATTATAACGAGTCATCCTTTGGCGAGGAAATGCGGATATGCTAACTGCTCGAAAATCAAAAGACGCGGCAGCGTTTCGTTGTCAGACAAGTTCATGGCGCAATTGATCTGCCATGACACTTTAAGGTGAAATTAATCACATTGAGGAACTTGATCGACGTTGGTAAAACAGGTTTTTCTAAATACCTACGTTGCTGACGATCGTTTCTATATTGACAGCCGTGTCGAATTATATTGAGTATTGTACCAAATGGCATACCTCATCTGTCGTTTTCGTGCAATAGTTATAAAGAAATCAAAGTGAAATTCCAGAAATCCCATGAATTTATGGTTTCTGAGGCCCAAATTGATTGCAGAGGGAGCCCTTGCGCCATCTGTGATTTTCTTGTCAACTAAATATTCACTCCTAGACTTCGCATTGTCACCATTTTAGCAGAGAAGCGCATAAGACACTTTTTTTGCCTTTACCCCGTTCAAATGCGATTTTCACGATTACCAGAGTGTTCTAAATTGTCGTACAACCATCCTGACACTTTTGTTTCTCATATTAGAGCCTTCAATAATTGGATATCAATCGAAATATGAGAGCTCGACGCCATTTTAGTTCTGGTCTGGGCTAAATTCAAACATTTTTTTTTAAACCCAAATTTTGAAAGTATCAGGATAATTCCTAGATGCTCACAAGTTATGTGTCAAAATTCTGTCCTATACCCTTGAAAATAAGTATTGTATTCGAATCAACTGTTTTGAGGGGGGCTTCATTTCACCTTAAGCACTGCACTAATGGGCATTTAATTTTCTTTTGATAGCCAGTATTATCATGAGAAGACTCTGGAAGCTTTTTAACATACACGCTTATTAGTGTTTTCTCTTTAATTTAAGACCAGTGGGCGTATCCGCGTCGCAAGAGGATCTGGAGCGATCGCTCGCTGTCGGTAAAATGCCGGCCGCGCATTCTTCGAGAAACAACGCGCGACCGGCTCAAGGCCACGAATTGTTGCTATCGGCAAAAGCGGCAATAAGTCATCGGCGCATTCGCACGGGCGGACGCGCGAGCGAGCGAATCGCCGGCACGCGTCGCGATTTGAAGACGAGCGAGACACCGTGCCGCTCCAAAGGTCATTACGTAAAATCCGAAGTTACTAGCGCGAGTAACACACGAGCGAGGAGGAGGGAAGTGGGGGAAAGAGACGAGAAGTCGCCGTCTCCTTCGCACGAGCGACGCAACGTCATTTCGGAGCTTGGCTCGGTTCTTTCAACTGGAGGGAATGGAAAGGCAGCATTTAAAAGCCAGCCCAGAAAGCGATAAAATCTCTCATTCCATGTATCAAAACGGCAAAATATTTATAAACCTTTTCTCCAAACTGGGTGCACCGAATCATTTGAAACATTAACACGTGATTACGGAGGCTCTAAGGAAGAACGCGATGCTCGTGAAATTTCAATTTTCAAAAACTTTTTTTTTTATTTAGCCTTGACTTGAATCAAGATCATAATATTTTGTGAAACATGAAATTTCACGAGTATTGCGTTCTTCCTTAGGGCCCTCATAATCACGTGCGGATGTTTCAAATTATTTGGTACACCCAGTTTGGACAAATGTTTCATCAATATTTTGACATTTGATTTGATCATTTCGCTCTCGTCTTTTCCCTCTCGCGTCTTTGTTTTAATTTTGTAGCCGAAGTGACTTTAATTTACGTGCGTTTCGTTACAAATGAAATGTTTGGAAGGGAGGAAGAAATAGTGGGGTCGGCGTAAAAATGGCAGCGAAAGTCATGAGCCACGTTTCGTATCGCACGAACCGCGGTTTCGTCGTCACGACGTGGTTTTGGCGCTTAGCTCATCATCGCCCTCTTCGTCTTCCTTGTTTCCCCCTCGGTCTTTCCTGCCAACCGAAACTCTGACTCACGTTCACCCGTCTCGGCGTCTTTCGAAAAAATACGCGAGCTTTGTAATCTTTGGGTGCGTCCTGGCGTTGGCGAGAGGGCAAACAAAGAAATGTGCGAAATTCTACTCCGTCAATTGAGAATGACTGTTCCGCCAGGAAGTTTTCACCGATTTATGTATAATTATTCCGTCTTCTGAAACCGTTTTCAACCGGTTACTGTTGTTCCTTTTCATTTTTCCCGGGATTTTCCAGTCGTGCATTCCTACACTACGCGCTTCTACTCGCTCCGTATTAACCTTTTCCCTCTGACGATTCCTTTTTTCTCCCTAGGCATAATCTCCGCGATCCAGGATGCGGCATAATGACGATTACGCGAATAATAGCGACGAGTCGCGAGCATTCCCATTGTCGTGGCATCGGAAAAATCCGATGTCAGTCGCGAGGTTACTCGCGACGATTCCCCGTGAGTTAATCGTCCGATTATAGCGTCCTTGGTCGCAGATCCGTGACTGAGCCCTCGAAGACCTTTATAATGCTACTTCCTGACGAACATGGTCCGTCACTCCGTATAAAAGAACTTGGCCTTTGCGACCTTGCGCCGTGCAGCACATTCCGCCATTGAAACCCCGAACTCTTTCATTTTCCATCCTGATCGTCGTTACGAGTCCGGCAAATCCGTGGTCGAAACCTGAAAAAACTTCTACAAGCGACGTCACGGTCCCCGAAAGATTCCATTTCCTTGTCAAACAATGGCTCATCACTCGGCTCGAAAAAGAACTCGGTCCTGCGACCTTGCTCGCTGCCTCGTATTCCTTCCCAGAAACTCTTCGCGTCCTCGTCCCTTGAGTTTTCCGTCCTACTCAGTCGCAGGGCGGATTACGCGACGAGTAAATCCGGAACCACGGTTTGAAATACCCCCGCAAGGACGTCATCGGCTCCCGAAGTGCTCTAATTCCCCGGCAAACAATGATTCCTCATCCCGCGGTTCGCAAAAGAGCCCGGGCCTGCGACCTTGCGCATCGCGCGAGAACCCCGGCGTCCTCGAAAGAGGACGGATCCTCATCTCTTATCCGCCACTCTTATTTCCATCCGACTCGGCAATTCTGCCGTTTTATGCCCGCCGCCTCGTGACAATGGCGGTCATTATTATCCGGGAATGCGCAAATACCATTTCGACTCGTTCCGCGAGTAATTACGAGGTGCATAGGTGAGGCGTGCAATAAACCGTCTGCACATTTTACTACCTCGTTGCGGAACGACCGGAGGATGTTTCGTCAATTGTTCTCCGCACTTACAGCCGTTCATACCGTAACCTCGTGATACGGTAACAAAAAAAAAACTGCAAAATATCCCTGAGACCGTTGCTTCCGATTAATTTTCGCGAAGGGGTATATTCTCTCATAAACACGTGGCGCAAGCGAGGTCAAAGGTCGATTTCTCCAATTTAATGATCCGGCTGCACTTTGCGTTGCGAGAAATTTCCGCTACATTTAATCGCTACAATCGGGACGATCGGCAGACAAAGATGCCGCGTTTGTTATTGTTGCCGGAGTGACAGCTCGTTATCTCGAATCTCTCGACCCGCGCATCGTTAGTGTCGCGATAAGAGCGCTGTTTACGCAAAGAAGATAATCCGGCGGTTAAGTTATCCAACGGTAAGTTACTCCCGAGCGTGCGTCAGGAAATCCTCCTCTCTGAAGTCACGACCGGTTAAGTCATGAGGATCGTGACTTAACTCGCGGAAACCATGACGGTGTCACGAAATCGACTCTCGAGACCATCGAAGATAAGTATTGTTTACGCAAGTCCTTCGAGAAAAACCGATCCGTCGGTTAGGATCGTTCGAGTCGTCCATCAAAGAGTCGAGCTCGAGAGCGACCTTACTATAAAAAAAATATATACACCCGGAGCACGCATTAAGGTCTACGATTACGTGACGCGATGACATCAGCGAATTAAATTGCGAGGCAGCGTTTCGGTGAAAACGCGCCTCTATACGGTCGGCTTGATGGCGGTTGACACCCACTGTCAACGACTCGAAACGCGCCGCTTTTCTTGACAGTACCGACGCATGAAAAACCTCTGGCGATGCCAAAACACTAATTGAAACTGCTCGTGACATCGCAGAACGAGACGAGCCACCTTCAATTATAATGGCTGCTTCTAACTCTCGGACTTATTTCGAAAATAAACCCTCCCCTGCGTAAGAGCAACCGCGATGACTATTTCAACACTTCGGGTAATAATTAACATTATTTTCAGGTTACTTGCACATTAACCGAAACACTTATATCAAAGGAGAAAAGAAATATTCCGAATACCGAAAAAGTGAAATAATTCAAGGGATTAATTTTTTTTTAACATAGATTGTTCTCTTGCCGGCGTAATTGTGCACAGGATGTGTTGGGAAACACTGGAATCTCGTCTCCGGAAATGGCTGCGCACCTCCCGAAGTTGACGTAAATGACATCGCGGACGAATTTCCGCCGGGACGGTAACGAGCGCGTTAGCCCAATGAGAGGCGGTCCAGGAAATTTTCCGATCTGCCGCTGATGGAAACTTTCCAATTTTCATCGAGCCGCGTTTCCGCGTTTCCGTGGCTGGCCAGTGCCCAACCATGGAAATGTACCGCAACATCGCGCGAGAAGTCGAGATGTAAATGCGTCCTACTTTACCGATCGTCGTTTCGAATTGATCATCTCACATAATTACCGCATAGAATTAATAGCGGAAACCTTGTGCACTTACTTCAACATACATTCAGATTTACCCGAAATCTTATACTGTACATAACTTTAAAATGTTGAAATAAACAAAAAAGCGCGTCCGCCACGTGCGTTGAAAGTGAACTTTCTAAATGAAAAAGAATTTATATTAACTACTCTTAATTATTCTTTCACGAAATGTTACACGTTACTTGTTATTCTGGGCATAACAATACCGATGTACAAAAATGAATATCAACAGTAATTAACTGCAAAGAAATGTTTCACCTTTTTTATACTTTCTCGACTTTCTTAACATACGAACTTTCATTATTGGCACATAAAAAATGTGATTTGAAAACTTCCAAAACTCTCAAGCGTTCAATGGTTCATTTATTCAAGATATACAGCACTTCGGAATGCGTTTAAATACTAATTTAAGAGAAGTGTGTAAGACAAATTTAAATAAGGAACATGAAAAATGACAGGGCTCAACTGCGGACGCGAAGTGGGCTTCTCGGTCGCCAAACGAGATCGAGCGATACAGAGAAGTCGGGGGCGATTTCGGAGTCGCACGTCGACGGCCGATATCTCGGTCCACTTGGCAAGGCCGGTCCATAAATTAAGCGGCAAGTATCCGACACTTGTAAACACGCCCGCTAGGACGCAAACCTGGGGCGAGTGGTTCGGCGTAATAATAGACAGGCACGAGGAGTCGGCGTACCCGCACGGCCATAATGAGCGGTAAACAACGCCTGCTGCGCTGGACCCACTTCCGTTTTGGGGTACAAATAAACACAAAAGCATGCCTAACTTTCGGTACACGGTCGAACGTACGCACAATCCACCTTCTTTGCGCGCTCACATAATTGTTAGCTTCCTAGAAGACCGGTACTTTATCCATTCTCAAAATGATCATGCACCGTATCACATACACTATAAATCAAATATTGGATTTTAATATATTCATTACATTAATTTATAAACTTTACCCAAATGTGTCATACATTTATAAATGTAGGACGTAAATGTATTAACTTTTCTGCACAATTTCACAGCATTATAACGAAATCGAATGATACGTTTATTTTTAAATTCATAATAAGAGTATACCAATCCATATTTAAGACATTAAATTTATAATTTCACAACAATCATACGTACGGAAAGTGCATGAATGTTATGGATATTTTTAACGGTATTGAAAAGATTACGCGAGTATTACAATCTCCGCGCACTCGCGTTTCTCGGAAGAACTTGGACGAAAAAGTGTCATTTGGCGCGAGTCATCGGCCTCGTCGACGGAGCACGTGGTCGGTCACATGGTGCATCACGTGGTCCGCCATGCGGTCGGTCACATGGGTCGCGCGCATTGTGTGTCACCGCAAGCCGTCGTGTCGGCGTGTCATCAGCCGAATTGGATGATTACCTCGGCGTTTAGCATTCGACGCAGGTCAGTATAGCGCTTCGAACCGCGTCGACCTCCGGGGTCGTTGGCACGAACGCCATTGGCGGAGGCGAGAAGCCCCGAGTCGGTTCTGTCATGACTTAATTGCCGGCTTAATTGCCCGGCACCTTCGCATCGGCCGACTCGGTGCAAGTCTAATGACAAGTAATTCAGTTGCGGCCACGCGGTAATGCCGATGATTTTGTTTGTGACAAGATGGAGAATGCGCTCGTCAACGGGAGTTATCCGAACCGAGAGGCTATTCACTAAAAAATCAGTGAAAACGATTTCCTTGCTTGAGAACCAATTACCTTTGATTTCATTTGATAAACAACAATGCGATTCGATAAGAAGTGACGGTCGGCGTATAATTAAAATTGTGACAGTATTTTGGTAACTCCCAACGAGTCCCAGCTGATTTACATATGATTTCGAGCGTTAACACGTTGACGTGTGGTCGCCAGGGCAAAGCGATTGTCGTTCACTGGTGACCACCTGGCGGTCAACGTGTTAAAATCCATGTTCTTTTGAGTGAACCCCCGCTCGATCCGAGCATGTGTCAAGTGGTACCTGCTCGAGGGAACCTATCGAGAATATTAAGGCTTCTGTATATCTCGCGTGTCAATTATTATCGACCGTGAAAATTAAGCTTGATCGGGACTCGTCAATTTCCGCCGCGCGGAAATTCGAGGTGTTATCTCACACGGTCGTTCTTCGAATCGACAATTGATATCCGGGCCAAGGACGAGGCCGGAAGTGGATCGAATTAGGCTCCTTTGTACTCCACGTCGACGCTGCTTCCGGTTTCCGCTTGCGGCGAGTCGACCCCTAACCCCGCGCCCGTGTCAGGAATCCTTAGGGCTGCGCCAAATCGACTTATCGACTGGTCGGTCGACTGGAAGCACCCGATTCTCGACGTGCTCGTGGACAAGTCCATGGGCAAATCTATGGATGAACTCGCCAAGGAATCGCAGGAAAATAAAATCGAAATACGACCAGCGTCCCGGAGTGTTTTGATTCTCGCGAATCCGGTTCAGACGTTCCCTTGACACACTGCGATAATCGAGCAATGAAACTCGCCCAGTGATAACGGGTTATCGGAAGACTTCGGAAGGAGGGTGCATTCCTCGATTACCGAAAACATCGAGAAAACAAACAACAATGCGAAAAAAATAGGTCGCGCTCAATTTTTTCTCCAAATTGTACATATTCAATCAAAAAGGAGACATTAATTTGCGAACTATAGTAAAGTAGTAAATATTTCGTATAGTAACATAATAAAGTACGAACTATAATAAATATATAGTAAAGTACTCCAAATACTAGACGCCAAATAGTGCGGTGTATTTGCAATTATGCATTTCTTAATCTTTCCCCTTTTCAGAGAAATAATTCATACGGAGGTTCCTGAATTGTTAATCCTGAGTGTCTCAAGTGATAGTACATGACTGTCACTTGCCGAAGCTGTCCCAACTACCAACGATCCGCGGAAATGGTACTGAATTGCCGCGAATTGACCGACGGCGAGGCGCAGCGGGTGCATTTCGCAATGCAGCCTCCAATCCGGCTTTAACCGGCTACCGCTGCGATCCGCGGTCGCGGTCTGTTCCGTCTTGGTTGTCGAGATAAAGCCGCTTCATGCAAATTTAGCCGCGAGTAGGTTTTGCAAAAAAAAGTCGCCACGAAAGCGAGCCTAAGAAAAAAGAACCAACACCGTGACTTCGGTCGTCAGAAAATGGAAAGAGAGCACCCACTCCCTAAAAGTACCCCCCATTACAAAAAAAGTAAAGGAAGTAAAAATGAAATTTTCCCTACACAAATAAAAATAATCATATAATTCGTCTACTGTTAGTACATAAGGCTCCAGTCAAATCATGAAGTTGATGTCTTAAAAGTGAATTGATACACGTTTAATACGAATCCTAAATAAATCCATAACTTTATAATTTTATGAAACTCTGTAAATAATTCACTTATTTGATAGATTTATAATATAGGTTATAAATCTACAACGCATATTTATAAAGTGTATATATATAAACTTATAAAAATAATGTCATATTTGAATCAAATTTAAAGTAGGTGCCATAAAATTAGAATGTTTTGTTTTAACAGCGTGTATAGTCGTCGCCGTTTCGGTGCGCGACGACATGGTCAAGTCAGGGTGCGGCCTTTAAATAAATTACGTAAACAAGAAGAAATAATTGGTGAGACCACGAGAGGTTTCCTTGCGAAATGGGGTCGATTCGAGAGCCGCGTTTAGTCGGGGTGCGTTGCTCGCGATGCCCTTCAAGAGTCGTGCCAACATCGGAGGGTTCGCGAGAGCACCGTGCTCCAAATTCCGCGCGGACTGGGCGCCGCTTTTCTGCGGCCCTGATTTCGCCCAGAGCTCTTCAACGCTCCCCAGAATTCTCTCTTCTCTCCCCGAATCGAAATTGTAGCCCTACTTTGAACCGTCGTAACCTACGTTTTTGGTCCCATTTCGCTCTTGATGTCCTCCTTTCGACCTCGTACGTTCTACTTATCACTTGGTATAGAAGTTACCTTTTTCTACGTTATCCCAAGCCCATCTGAGGCCTACAATTAGAGGTCCTAAATAGAATCAAAATTTTGGCTCAAACCTCCCCCCCAATTTTACTATCCCAAGTCTCATTCTTAAATCAAGAACGTAATAAA
The DNA here is from genome assembly GCF_000612105.2 of Orussus abietinus. Classification (NCBI taxonomy): domain Eukaryota; kingdom Metazoa; phylum Arthropoda; class Insecta; order Hymenoptera; family Orussidae; genus Orussus; species Orussus abietinus. Next base: position 39,767 of record NW_019394512.1, read on the forward strand.
TACGAATGTTAAAAAATCCCTTTCAGGGCCCCCTCGGGGTCTTAAAAGAGGAAGATCATGATACAAGGTCGTTAAACAATATTGTTCTCCAAATTGTCGTTGAAACACCTTGGAAATGTCCTACTTCGAAGAATTATAATATTGCAAGGCTTGCACTCTCTTTCCTAGGAGTCGCGAAAAAAGTAGCCGGCTTTCGCCCGAGATTTCTACGCGCTATCACCGGACCTACACCCGGAAAATATCAGATCGCGTGGGCGATTGCTCCCGATTCTCTTCTAATCCCGACTTTCAGGTAGGTTTCGATCTGGAGGAAAGTCGTCGAAAGTCCCCCGACACTCCGGCACGGGAGATATTTCCCGGTGGTTTTCGAAAGCGCGAGTCACGGTGCCCAAGCAATCGGGCCGTGAGCACTCCTAAACTTGCGAGCTTATCTGCCTTCCAATTAATTTGCGACATGCCGTGCATTCCACTTAATAAATCGCAAGGAACGACCGGCGCGCTTTACGATGTGCTTTCAACCGGAACTTCGCCAAATGAAATCGGAAGTAACGTCGTATATCTCACCGTCGCTACGAGAAGATCGCAAAATGGCCTTGAACTCGATAAAAGGGAAAATCGCCAAAAATCGTCCATCTTGGACTCCCACGACTTAAATCGCGAGTTTATTATTTAGACGAACTAGCGTTTAATCTAAATATCTTTATTTTATCTGAAGATATGATCAATGAATTCGTGTGATTTCTAGAACGCCCAAGCATGCGTCCGATGTCAAAGAAAAACAATACACTTGACGTCTGCAACTCATTCCCATCGGTTAGGGCCCTCGGAGAAACCGACCTATCGATCGATCGAACTCAAACGTAGGAAATCGACGACCGGATGGCATCCGTTAGCGCGGGAGTAACGATCCTGGTTTTAGTGATTAAGCGAATCAAATGGCGATTCGTTGACAGAAGCGAGGGGAAAGCGAGGCAACTTCACGCTCGACTTCCTTCGATAAGGCCTGTCGTCTACAAACGGGGTTACCCTTGTTCCATCGATAAACTTCGATAAACTACTCTTCGACCCGGTTATCATTCCTCGAATACCCCTGCAGAGCGCATCGACGTTAACGGCAAATCGATTTTCCCCATCCACTTTGATTAGCGACCAATTTCCGTTTTTCAATCGTACCCTCTCATCACTAAATGTTACATATTTTAATTCCAAGTGATAACGCGTTTCGAATTCGGGGATAAGAATCGACTTTACGTCGATTCCCCGACAACGCCCTCGAGGTCACCAACTTCAAGCTTCTCGCCGTAATTTCTGAGTCTCCATTTGAAAATTGAAACATTTTCCCGCGATCTCGGGTGGGATTAAACAAAATTTGCGGAAAATCGTGCGACAGAAGTCGGCGGTCGCGAATCGTCCGCGAGGACTCGTTATAAGAGGAGAAAGTTCGCCAGTAAATCGCCGTTACTCGAGGACGCCAAGGCGAGTCCGAGTGTGAGTAGCCTTGAGAATATACAAACGTATTAAAAAAAAAAATGAAAAAATACAACAGGAGTTTAAAAGGCGACCTGATCGCCTCGCGTCTCTCCGTTTGGAGTTCGGGGTCGGAATCGGTCGAGGAGCCCGAGAAAAAGTTCACCAGAGAGAAGCCATTCTTTCAAAGAGGTTCCCAAGGTATTCTCGGTTCGTACATGCGGTATTATTATCCGTGATGCCTGGCAATAAAACCAAAATATGCAATAAAACCAGAAACCACGAGCCCACAGGCTAGCAAAATCGAATAAAGAAAATCCCCTCGCACTTTCCACCGAGATATTCGGAAGCGCGGGAGCACGTGCTTCCGGACGTGCGAGATCATTCGACTCGTTCGAAACGCTTTCTCCCTGGATTCGCCTGAAAACGATTAATCCCCTCAATACTTATCGATAAGCACCTGTATTAGACTCGCATCACGCATCGATTTTGCAAATGATCCTCAGCAATCGTAGAGATCTCTCTACGGATTCCTGGAACGTTTCTCCTCAAGTTCGAGGACGATCTACGACTTTCCATTAAAATACCCTTTTAACAATTACACCAAATTTGCAAAAATGAGAATCCTTTAATAATCACAAAATCGTGGATATAAAAGTATACATAAGGGATAAATTCCTGGCGTTACACCGTGCCAGGAAAAAAGTTCAATCTCGACGGAACTCCAGCGAAATGATACCTCACCCGCGTCGTACCATTTTCTTTTTATTTTTTCTCTCCAAGAGCGACCACCCCCGCGAAGGTGCGCGATTTCTTATGCAAATTGCGAATTAGGCCTCCAGCCTCGGGAGCGAGGGCGTGCCAATTCTGGTGCAATCATCGATTTCCGTTGGGTCGCCGCGAGGTGCGCAAAAAGAGAGAGGCATAATGGCTTCACCTAGCCGGCGATGAATAGATATCCACATGTAAGTACGTATGCATGCACGCGCGCGCGGAGGAGTTGAACGATCGCCAGGGCATTGTCTTTCCTCGAGGGTGTCTTCCTCGAGGTCCATTGGCCCTCATCGAAGGTGTAACGCCACGAGGAGAGGCCTCCGGCTTCTTCGAGGAGGTCGCTCGGCCAATTTTAAACCCCGACCATCGCCGGAGATGAACCTGCCTCGGGAAAAGAGACCAGCGGAAAGTCGAGGAGCGAGGCTGCGGTCAAGACGGCTTCCGCGGGTTCGGGCTCTAATAATAAAACCGAGAGGTGGAAAAAGGAACGCGGAAAGTGAGCCTCCGGGACGCCCCGCTATGTAACTCGCTTAACGCGCGAGCTCTCCACGTAAGTGTTACGACTTTGGCGTTAAAACGAGAGAGTTGGGTCCAACTTTCTACGTTGCGGTCCTAGAGCCGCTTTTGAAGAAACGCGAAGCTTCGGCACGGCTCCTCGTGCCGCGCATGCGCCGCCATATTGGTGGGACGAAGAAGTTGGTATTCGAAAAAGAAAATTCCGTTTTGAGAAAAGCTATCGTGGATCTGAAAGTCGACATTTTTATCCTACTCGAAACCTCTCATTTAAGCATCTAATGGGTTTTGAAATAATATAAAGAAGACCACTTTAAACCTGAGTATAACCTAAGTTCTATCTCCCCTTTTTCAGTTCTATTCCACTCTTCGAGTCTGACTTTCGACCTTTCGATCGGGTAAATCCCATTCATTACGAAAGAAGTCCTACTTTAGACCTACAAGTAGAAAAAATGGAAATATCTATCACTTTGAAAATGTAAGGTGGAATCTCAAATGTACTCTTTTCTATATTGCGCCATGACCCGTTTAAGCCTGTAATCAAAGATCCTAAGTGGATTAAAATTTCGCCCGAGGTAACTTCTGTACACTTCCTGCTTTAGACCTTAAAAGTGAGAGATATTTCCATTTCCCCCATTTATGGACCTAGGGTGGAACTTAATTATTACTAGAACATAAGGAGTAAATCAGGACCGAAACAGCGCTGAGTAGGGTACGCAAATTCAAGGTAAGACCGATGCTTCCTCATTCGAGTGTACGCTATAGTTCATTCGATACCTCGAGGTTAAGATCCGCGATCGACGGGAAGAAATTTCGATTTCGAGTCGTCCGAAAGTCCGTCGACCTCGAGCGAGCGTATCGGGCCGCGTCGGTTTCAGCCCCCGCCGCGGAAGTTTCCGAACGGAATCGAACAGAAGCACAACAGCCGAGAAGTCGAGAAGCTCGATAAACACGATGGGACAGGAATAAATATTTCCACTCGTGCCGTCGACGAGGCCGGTTAACGGGCTCAAGCACGCGATATCCGTGCGAGTCTTCGCCATTGCCCGTTTGGCCGTCCGTCCTTTCGTCGTCCTGCGTTTCGTCGCTCTTTGTTCGCCATCTTGGCACTCATTGTTTCCCCGACCACGGTATATTCTCGTTAGGTAGTCCGCCGTTTGAAATTCCGTCACTCCCCGCGCGTCGTTGAACGCCTCGCCTCGCTAACCGTCCGTTCGTTGGCCGCCGTTTATCGTTTCTCGGGTCCACCCTTTGCCGTTAGCCGCCCCACCGTTTCGCCGTTCACGCGTGATTGATATGTTTGTCGCATTTCGCGTGCGAAACGCGGTGGACGAGGTCGTCGACCAGGTTTGCCGCGAAAACGCCGTTTCCACTCGCGAACATAATCACGGACTTTGCGCATCCCTCGTGGCCGCCATCTTGCAGATTACGCTCTCGCCTCTTCTTCATTTTCCCGCGTTTCGCGACTCGAACTCGCGGAGTCGTCTAGTCTCTATTGTTATCCTCCCCCCACCCCCCTGCGATTTCGCTGATTTTTACGTTTTACAATAACGACCCAGCACGAGCAAACGTGGCAGAAACGGAATCTTTTATGCGCCTGTTTTTTTTTAACCCTCGGTTAGTGCCGCGGTTTTCGATCGACGTACACTGTTTAAAAAAATATCATAATTTTATAACATTCTTGTCGGAAGTTTTATTCAGACATGGTGTACTGATTTTATAACATATTTTCAAATAAAATGTATAACATATATTATAAATTTAGTACATATGTGTAATATATTTAGGGTTATTAATTTGTGTTGATCAGTACTTGATATTAAACGTTTTTTCTGCAAACAAACAAATTTGGCATATGTTTCGGGCACGTTCGAGGACGATTTTAGAGACAGTCCTACCTTAAACGCCGAACAAAAATCTTTTTGCAATTATCGTGGTATCGTACCCGGAACTCGAGAAAAAGTAGCAGGTACGTTGTCCATGATGCTATCGGAGTTGTCTATTGATTGTAAGAAAATGTTGTAAATATTTTTTAAATATTTCTCGGTCTGAAGAATGTCGCTACAATGCTTCTCCGCCAATACCACCGATACTTGTCATCTTTCAATTAAATTTGATTATAAAAATAAACTTACATAAACGATCATAACATTAAAAACTCATCTGAAAAATTTGCATACAATGTGTACTAAATGACTCGAATATTACATTTCTAATTTTTCTGCGCAATTTCACAAAATTACAACACGGGGTTGCAAAATTGTAAATTCACTTAGAATTTTATAATAAATGCATACTAATTCACTGTTAAGGCATCAAATTTATAACTTTACTGCAACCTTATGTACTAAGAGTGTATGAATTTTTTTAACAGTGGAGCTCAAGCTCATGGGTCGTTTGTGTCCCGGGTTTATTAAATAATCTTGAAATTGCGTAAATGAAATAAATTTGTACCGAAATGTTCATTGAACCTTCTAGATTGGAGAATGTCAGCTTGGAAGAGGGAAACCCATATTTAAATGATTATTTAAAATAAGTAAGGATGTAAGTACTCTTGGAGATATTACTAGTAACAAATTTTAGTCGGACACTAAAGGCCCACCCACGTGAGTCAAGGATTAATCAATTAACCCCCGATCGATAATAAAATCGATGCGCACTGCGTATAGGTGATTTTCAATTCATAAATTACCGCAATCGATTACATTTATCCGACTGGAATGATAGATCAGTTATATTTTTCCTTTTTTTTTAAAAAAAACGAGCTGCCTACCGTTTATGTGTATTTAAGCAAGAATGCGTGTTTTCTTAAATTTATGAACTGAATTAGTTCCATTCCACGTCTTTTGTCTTACATTACTCTAAACTCACCCCTGCAGGTTTACCGAGTGACTGATCCGTGTAACTCACCTGAAACAGACAGGAAACGCGCATCGTAAATATGTATATGGAAAGAGTTAATCGATGCCTCGGTTTATATACTGTTAGAAATTCTATGGGCTGAAAATAACATAGGAGTATACTTTCTCTGGACATAACCTGTAACCACGTTGTTCCTACGAGGAGCAACTCGACACTTTCGGTCTGTCTTCAGCAAAAAAAATCATTTTACACGGTTAAAAAAATTCATACACTTTTAGTACATAAGGTTGCAGTAAAATTATAAATTTGATGTCTTAACAGTGAATTAGTATACAGTTATTATAAAATTGTAAGTAAATTTACAATTTTATAACACCGTGTTGTAATTTTGTGAAATTGCGCAGATAAATTATAAATTTGATATTCGAAAGTCATTTAGTACGCATTGTTTGCAAATTTTTTGCAGGTGAGTTTTTAACGTTATGATCATTTACGTAAGTTTATTTTTAATCATATTTAATCGAAAGATGACAAGTGTCGGTGGTACTGGCAGAGAAGCATTATAGCGACATTCTTCGGTCCGAGAAATATTTGAATAATATTATAAAAATTCTTACAATCAATAGTAAACTCCGGTAGCATCATGGACAACGTACCTGCTACTTTTCCGTGAGTTCCTGGTTCGATACCACGATAATTGAGAAAAGAATTTTTTCAGCGTTTAAGGTAGGGCTGTTTCTAAAATCATCCACGAACGTGCCCGAAACATTTGTTAAATTTGTTTGTTTGCAGAAAAAACGTTTAATATCAAGTACTGATCTACACAAATTAATAACTCATATTATAAATTTATTACATATATGTACTAAATTTATAATATATGTTATACATTTTATTTGAAAATATGTTATAAAATTAATATACCATGTCTGAATAAAACTTCCAACAAAAATGTTATAAAATTATTTTTTTTTTTAATAGTGTACGCATTACTTTGTGCCCTAACACTGCAGGGTCAAATTGCGGTATGAATAGATAAACGATCTGCCTAACAGCAATCAGATGTTCTTTTTAATTTTATAAATTAGAGCAAACGAAGTTGTTTCTTCGGCTAGTTCCAGACACGGGGACGAACGGGACGAAGAAGAGATCGGAAAGAGGACCGACGACGAAATCGGAGACGCCGAATCGAATTCGACACCGGTATCTCGACTCGAAATTCTTCATCGTCGGTTTATGCGCTACCTTCGCTCAAATATATATATTATTTCAGGCAACACGCCAAGAATGTGCTTGGCTGGCCCAAAAGGCGACCAGGAAGGTCGCTACGAATTGTCGCGATCGTGAAAATCCCTCTCCTTACGCGCCGCCTGGTTGGCAGAGCTTAAAAATCGAATTCCTACGTACGAGGAATCGAGATCGAATGAAAGGTGTCAATTTTAGCAACAAGGCCAACAAATACTGAAGAAGACTAAGTACACATAAGTACATCTAATTTTACCCGCCATTTTTAGTTGCGGCTTTGGTGAAGGATGCATCTTGAAAAGCTCGGGTGCGAGTTCAAAATCTTGATCCAAGTTCAACACCAGAATCGAATACACGTACAGAGGAGTTTGGCAAACTGCAAAATCTCCGACAAATCCCAAAATCATGATTTATTAGCTGATCCTATAATACGTGAGGAAATATTCGACTGGTAAAAATGGAGCTCCGATTTTAAACGACTCGGATAAAAAAAACAAGATCAACCATTGCGGGGGCGAGTGCGACCCTGAAAAGATCCCCGGATCATTAATCAGTATTCTAAGCCGCGTTACCTCGAATAACAGAAATTTACCGAAGGATATAAAATACATAAAACGATACGGTCGATCGAGACTAAGAATAGAACCGTTTGGTGTGAACGCCTCGGGTGAAGAGACAAGATCGAGCAGAAGAAAATTGACCTTTTATTGGCCATACTCGAGGAAAAACGAGTCGCGCGATAGCAAATGATGACCAATCGGCAAAGGAGTGACCGGGAAATTCCTCGTCCCTGGCAGAGATGGGTATCTGGATTTCATCCCGACCTCCGGAGAAGGTTTTTGCCGCGGAGGTGGAAGAAGGTCCTTTCCAACAGAAGTTGTTTATCCGAGTCTTCGGATCGCGAAGGACTTCTCCTTTTGTCGTGTCCCGCCCACGCAAGAGAGGCCTGCATCCACCGGAACCGGATCAAAGATGATTCCTGACGATTCCGAGCTGCTGATAGAAACGCTCCGTTTCCTTCTTCGGCGTCCCAAGACTTCTCTCTTTGCCGAAAAAGTGGACGCACCTTCGTTTCAAGGGTAGCTGCTGCTCGTTCGAGTCTATTTGTTTACGGGATTCACGATCCTTGGGGACTTCGAGATTGCGTTAATTACCCCCGAAGAAATATATCCTCGTATTTGACACTTTTAAACGGCATGGATTTAATCGCTCCACGAACAGAAGAAATTCCTTTTTGCTGGTAATGACTTCAAAAGAAATCCTGGTTTGAATGGATTTTTTTCCACTGAATTTGCGTTGAAGAGAAATATCAATCTCGAGTTGAAAAATTAATGTAATGCCTCATGAAATCGAGGTGAAAAATTAATGTCATGCCAATGAAAATTAAAGTAATGTAATGATGTTGCGGATGTTCGAAAGAAAGTCTGAACGCGGGTTATACTGGATGTGAGAGCCAAATTTGATAACTGACTAATTCTCGACGATATCTCGAGTCAGGTCGGTTTTATGAGTTCGGGCACACGACTTGAATTCGTAACAAAAATGGTTTATTAACAATAACAAGTAAGTCCGATAACAATTGTGAAATATAAAACTATGAACGGCGGCGGTCGCACGGTACAAGTTCGCGGGTGACTATTTGGAGTCGCGGTGAGACTATTTGGAGTCGCGATGAGACTTGATTGTCTCTGAGAGCAGGAGATGTCCGTCTCTCGCGGTGGAAGATTTGATTCTGAAGATGCCCAGAGGAACTTAGGTCCAGAGCGAATTCGGATGCTCTCCTGTAGGGCGGAGTTTTTTACAAAGCGTTTACTGATAGGCGTAGAGAAATTAGAGTGGGATCGATAATCGAAAGTGATTGGTTAACGAGGACTGAGAAGGGGAAAAGTTAATGTTGTTTAAGGAGGCTTAGGTGGGGAATAACAAAAATGGGCTATAGGACTAGAAGTAAACGAATCATGGGCTAAAGGACCGCGGTACTAGATAAGAGAGCGAGGCGCTAGAGTTTCTGTTTAGACATCCATTTAAATTATGAGCATAATACGTGACTGAATCAATGGTGCTATATGACATGAGAGACACGAGAAAGAATAAACGGAACTTGAAATATGGAAGAAATAGAACACCCCGATCGTTGCAAGGAGCATTCCAAATAATTCTAGCGATATAATTATTAAATTATGAATTAGTCCTAACAAATGTGTAAAGTAATGTAATGTAGGATGCACAATGTGTCGATAAATTGAAAGGGTATTTGTCGCATGTAGCATGACAGTTTTACCCCCAGAATCGGCGATCTCGCAAACGAGGATCTGTTAAGAGACTCTTTCTCCAAGTTTGACAGTTCTCTCGAGTATGCCGGCGACTCGTGTGAGCTCAAACGGAATTCAATGGCGACCGTAATTATGCTCGGTGATTTTAACGCATGCCGAGAAAAAGTGACTGACAGTTTTGGGTCATGGTCCCTCTCTCTTGCTCTCTCAGACAACCGAAATATTTTCGCGAGTGGAGGTGCCGATTTCTTTAGCGCTTTGACGATACAAATCTCTGAACGCCTCGCTGCCTCTCCTTTTTCATCCCTCCATGTATTCCACATAAAATATTCCATGTTACATAACAAACCTTATTTTCTTTTCGATCACCCCGCGAAAAATAATCCCATATGTTAACGTCTCCGTAACATTAAATGAACATTTTCTATTTCCGGTCCCCAACTTTGAGGTTCCCTCCTTCGTTACGTCGCCCCTCGCGTAAGCGGGTATAAATAAAAACGTCTTTCCCTCCTGACCTTGACCCCTTCCGCTGAGATATTAAAGGAAAAAAGAAACGTCACAAATAATCTCCCCATCGCATCTTGATCCTCCACCGTCCCCTCTAACGCCTCGTGCCACTCCTCTCGGCCCCACAAACGTAAACACTCCTTTGGGCCGCGGGATCTCCGCCTCTCTGTCGCGCGCCCACATCTTACGTACTTTCATCCTTCTCTCACCTATAGAGAACTCTGCGCAAGAGCCTGCTTTACCGACGCGGGACGCCACGTGGTCGCCCCGGACACGAACCTCGAAAGACGAGCGCCCGATGAAAATAGATTGAGAATTGGGACAAGGCGGGTGCGGATTCGCAAACCACTGGCCCCGGGTTCCGAGGTCAGGGGGGCGATGTCTCTGGAGAGATATCACCGAGGGATAAAAACGAATTTCTTACTTAAAGTAACACGATGTTTGAATTCTCTCACTTTTGAATATTTTTATCTTAGAAACTAAAAAGTTCCTACTGGTTAATCGAGATGTACTTATTCTATTTCTTTAATTCGCGTCTTCAACTGAAATTGTCAATAAACGTTATTACCGTTTTCATCACCACATCATCGTGACAAGCGTACATCCATACACATTTTAAATCGAATTTGATTTTTCTAGTGAAATTTATTGTAACACCTTCCTGCAATACCACTCCCGTGTAACCAAAGAACGTGTTTACGTGTTGAAAATTAAATATTGGTTTATACCAGAAGGTTAATATGTGCTCATTTCATGTCAAAAAATGGATTGTAGAGGATTCAAATCTAAAGCTTCATTTACCGATCCATCATCGGAATTGATTTACTCCAAAACTTCTTTTTCTCGAGCAAGGCGTAGAATCGAAAATGAGGCAATGCAATAAAAACTCGAAAAATCATTCCCGGACCTTCGAATTTTTTTTTTAAGTTCAAAATATTTAGATACTCGCCGATGAAGCGTTTGCACAATTTCGCCATTCAGTGAACACAGCATTCGCTCGTAATTAGAATCGAGCCGCTCGCTCATCGCGACGTGATCTCACGGTACATTAGCTCGTTCGTTTTACATTCAAAATGTCAGACACTTTGGACGAACCTTCCTCGTGGGTTATTACGGACACATTCGCCCACTGAAAGGCTGGGAATCAATAATTTAGCCCGATTGCGGAATTTCATGTCACGCGACGCGGAGTGGTTCAACGAACCCATTTGTTCTCGGTTCTCAATTGTTAAAGCGTTTCGCGGGAAAATTCGCACTCGCGAATTAACTCAATCATTGGTACGAATGGCAAACGAATTTCGATCGATTGTATTAAAAGTTTAAACCGGCTAATTATTCGCGCTCCTAATTTCTCATCGAATTTACGAAAGCGTTATTATCAGAAACTCGACCCGTCATTCCTCTCCGAATATTCCTTGCTCACCTTCCACGTTATCGCTCTCTTTCGATAAAAAGGAAACGCAAACGCGGCTATCGTAACGATTACGCAGGTCGGTAAATTACAACAGGTATCGATTTTCGCAAACATCAATTGTACCTTACACTTCGTTAAGTTTCCTTGGAAAGCGGTCAGCGCCGTAATTTTCAGATCAATAAGTCCCAATTATATGTCACAGGTGCAGGTCCTAATTGAAATTTCCCTGTGCACAAATAGGCGACTCTACTTCACGGTTAAAATTTCTCCGTGCAGAAATTGTGCTCTTATTTGTAACAAAATGTTCCCCGTGCCGAAATGTCGATTATACTTTGTCAGCGAAAATCCTACAAATGCATTTTTCAAATTCGTCCAGTTGCTCCGCTGGTTTTTCACGAAACCAAATGGCCGCTTTACGGAAATCGGCTTACAAACCCGAGATCCGGGGCACGACGAGGGCAGAATATCCGCCAGGCCGAAGATTTAAATGTCAGCTAGCGGCGATATATGCTAATCGCGAATCCAGGCTCCTGGCTCGCGGCTGAGCGAGACTTGCGCAACGCCTTGCAAAAGAACCGCCGACGTCGCCTCCTTCGGAAGTCGGGTTGCGTCAAAAAACGAGTACTTGTGTCTCCTACAAATATCGGAGTAAAAAAACTGAAGCTTCAGAGATTCGATACTGTGAAACTTCACTCACTACCACGAAAACGTGCGGAAGATCTAATCGACTTTCTCCAATCTGACAGATTGCAACCCACTTACAATATAAGTTCGCATGTTAAGAAATTGCGATGCAACGAAAAGTGAAACACTTAGTTTATTTTACTCTTTTTCCAGTTAATTACAATTTGTATTCATATTTGCGCGTTATTATTGAGACAGTTGCGTAAACGTCTTCTTCGGTGTTAATTATCGATTAATTGTTAGCACCTAAAGTCAAATAAGACTGAAAAAAAGAAGTTGCATTTGCAACGCGGATCGAGAGGACGCACCCATCATTTTTATTCTTTTTTCGTTGATATCTGGAAAATTATAAAACTTGTATAAACGTCATCGGAGTGCAGCAAGAGGCAAGATGATTATAAAAATTGTAAAACGTTCGCGAACGTTCATGCACGTAGCAAACCACTGGAAACCGCTCAAGAATTCGTCCGACCCTTGGGGCGAGTTCCACTCGCTGATTTTCAGCCCGATCGCTTCGATCACGAGCCGAGAACGAGAATCAGGTTTGCCTCGAGGATGGTTGCGCAACGTCGTTGCAAAAGAATTGGCACCGGCGATCGCCTTCCAAAGGCACCGGCCACTGATAGTCCAAAATCTCTCGGATCCAATTCCATTTCCACAACTTACCCTAAGATCCTTAATTAACCTTACATAACTGTACCTAAGTTACACAGTCATATGTCGACATTTTTTAAGTCTCATTTGATTTTCCAGCAGCACCAAACGTAGGACCTTATAGCTCTACCACTTATTTCTACCCAAGATTTTCGTTTATAAATTGTACATTTATAATCAACAGAAAGTCAATATTTACATATTTCGCGTTATATCAGTTTCTTTTTCGCTCGGAACAAAAATTGGGTTACATCGTAAAAGCAACGTTCAAAGTCGAATATTAATGAAGCTTAATGTTAATACAGCAGTAAGCGCTTCGTTTTAAGGCCATATTTCCAATCTTAAGGCGGCGTTTCCCCTCCGAAAGCACTTCCAGCCTTAGAGGCCACGAAATGGCTGGCCCGGGAATCGTTTCGCGTCGTGAAACGACGGGCTCGCAAAAAACGCAAAACAGCAAACGGCCGTTCTGATTCACGGGCTCTCACTTCCCATTTCACCGAAGGAGCGTGCATACACGCCATAATACACGGGAATAACGATATGCGCGTGCATGTAAGCATCGTGACTGCCATTAAGCCGAATGGAGGAAAAGTTGCGTCGTGGAAGGCCGAGTCGTGGAAGCGGAGACCATATCGCGAAGTATCGTCGCATTCGAGGCCTGACCTAAGACAAGGCGAGCTTTCACCGCGGCGAATCGATTCGCCGATCCTTCCTGCATTTTCCCCGGAAGTGACGTCACTGATTGATTAGAAGAGCGGATGGCGCCTCGAGAATTCCAAGAATTCCTCGATAACGAGGCAGAGGCTTTCGTCGAATCTATCTCTATAGGAAGTGGCGACGCATCGTGGCTGGAAATTCGGCAAATTATAAACCTGATGCATTTATGGGCGTTGGCCTTGAACAGTTTAACCTTGACATCCTGCCGAAGGAACCGGTTGGACCCACTAGTGACTTCGTTGTCGGAAGTAACCTTGAAACTTTTGACGATCTCAGCCGGATCCGGTGAGTTATTATTTTTATTTAATTATTCGTTATAAGAAAGTCGTAAATAAGACACGAAAAATTGCCAAAGTTCGAGCAATTCGAACAACATTTTCTCGTTTTGAAAACTTTTAAACCTTAAAGTACGAGACCAATTTTCGAAACCTTGCTTTTCTTCTTTTTTCCACAATTCTGCTTTTGGAACTTTTCTTTCTACTTTGTAATTTAAAAGTATTTCAAATAGTTCTAACGTGTATTTTCCAGTATTGGAACAGTATTTTGTTCGAATTTACTGCATAAAGGATAGAAATTCTGGAGGGCCAAAGTCCCTCGCTCCGTGCTCCAATGGTTAAATAGACAATGTCGAATGGACACCATCTTGAACGTTGCGTAATAGGATTAAGTACTTTGGCATACTTCAAGAATTTCTGAATTGAAAATTCATGTGGCAAACGATGTCACTAAATTGAAGATAATCACGCAATCGTGATATCTGGCTTGACCTTCAGGGCGAAGGGAGCCCAGAGGACGAAACGCTTCGAGGAAAGTCAATCGAAACGGGGCACTTCCGATTTCGAGAATTCGAAAAGGTCGTAGGAGCTTCACACGTGGATCTCCATCGATCTCGCGTGGTCGCTGACGTCATCGCGTAATATGGCCGCCAGAAAACCGGAAGCGGTCGGGAGAACCTCGTAAAGCAGATAACGCGATGGGACGGGCGACGATCGATAACTCGACCTTTGGGGAAATTTTGTTCTCTCCCACGAAAGAACCACCCTTGGCACCGAGAAATCCATTGACGGTTTTACGAGGGCATAAGTTGGAGTTCGCTCCAGGGAAAAGTGCACCTCGACCTTTCCGCAGGAAAAGAGAGTCCCTTCCTGAATTAAAAAAAAAAATCAAAATAAACGTCCAGAATCTCTTTGCGAGTTAAGAATCATCTGGACGGCGTCTTGCACCGAATCAGCATCCACGACTGTGAACCTGAAATCCAGTTTGAGGCAAAAACAAAATTAACAGGCTTATTGGAATGTTTCTATAATGTAGACGTTTGTGCCATGTTGAGTTTTGTTTGCGCCACTTTTCTTTTTACAAAAAGCAGAGCTGTTAAAAAATATAAATAAATTCCAAAAATGACCATTTTAAGGTTTTTGAGGTTCGGAGGGGCTCTGAATTTTCCTAGCTGTCAAGGTCAACCCTTATTGGTGTAAAAAATTCTGAGTTCAAGTACCCAGTGTATGCTCACAAATTAACTCAAGCTACTGCCGAAACCTTGAGCCACAGAAAAAGAATCGTAAAAATAGTAAAAAGGAAGATTTTAACGTTTTTAAGGACTTTAATTTTGTTCACTGCCAAGGACTACTCCTATCGGTCCCAAAAATTACTTCCCGCGATTTACTTGCTCAAATTAATACAAGCTACTGCAAGAAACTGAAACCATGGAAAAAAAAATCTTGAAAATGGTAATTTTAACGTTTTTGAGGTTCTAGGAGGCTCTGAATTTTCCTAACGTCAGAGAACCCATTAGAGTCGAAAAATCCAAATTTCCACGATTTCGGAATTTGTTTATCTTTTTGAAAAGCTCTGGTTTTTGTAAAAAAAACAATGCCACAAGCAAAACTTAACATGACACAAACGTTTACATCACGGAAACATTCTAATCAGCCTGTTCATTAGGTGCGTCAAGCTAGCACGGCAACATCCCAGTACACGATTTCTGAATGCAGAGGAATTATGTGCTAATTATGTGCTAATTTTGTGCTGAATTAATTAATTTTGTACCCCCACCATTTTTCCGAAATTTGAAATTTCAGTGTGGCCGTGCTAGCTTGACGTCAAGCCAGCACGTTCCCATCTCAAACAAGACAAAAAGTTAAAAACAAGTACACCAAATTGAAGNGTGTACTTGTTTTTAACTTTTTGTCTTGTTTGAGATGGGAACGTGCTGGCTTGACGTCAAGCTAGCACGGCCACACTGAAATTTCAAATTTCGGAAAAATGGTGGGGGTACAAAATTAATTAATTCAGCACAAAATTAGCACAAAATTAGCACATAATTCCTCTGTATTCAGAAATCGTGAATTGGGATGTTGCCGTGCTAGCTTGACGCACCTCTGTTCATTTTGTTTGTGCCTCAAACTGGATTCCAGGTTCACACAGCCAGCGTCCACTTAGAGTTTCAGGTTAAGGCGTAAGTTTGACTTGGCTCGGTTGGCGCCAGGGGAAAGTGCAGTCGATCCGTTCTAGGATAGCAAATCAGGAACTTCGGAGGACGATCTCGATCCCCAAGACTCCAACTCCATGCTTAGTGATCCCACGGGAGGGTCATGGTGGGGTCTAGATCGATGCCTCGACCTTGGAAGCAGCGGCAAATTCAGGACTCCAAAAGGAAGATAGCTTCCGTTCCTTCCCGCGGGCCTGGGTACCCACTTCTAGGGGACGAGCAAAAAGTGATACCTAAGCCGCATCGAAACCACGAAAGCGTCTCCGCGGACAAAAAACGACCCCGCGGAAAAAGGCAATGGCGGCCCGAATCGATGCCTCCGCCTCGGAGCTCCGATAACGTGAGGCGTAATTGCGTAAAGTGCCGCTTCCGGTTGGCCAGTCACGAGATAACTCCTCGGGGCGAGGGATTCCCCGTTAAATCCCGTCGCAGGTGCAATTACAATTTCCTCGCCACCGCAGCACCGGAAGGTGGCCCGATTCCGCCCAACCTCTCCATCGAGCGGAATTCTCGAGGGCACCCAAACCGGAAGCGAGTCGAATATGGCCGCAAGAGAATATCGGGACGACTCCCGTTGCAAATGAAAATTTCCTGAAAATCTCCAACGCGTTCCTCTTCTACTAAAAGGACCCCAACTATGATTAGGATGCAATTTCTTAATTACGGTTAATTAACCTCCGATTAGTGAAAATCGTGTTTCATCAACAAAAATTGGACTAACCGAGGATTAAAATCCGCGGTTGGGTAACCACCCGAAATCGAGCTATAAACTCTAGTCACGTGTTAACCGATCCTTAATTGAAGATTCTACCTCGAACGTGCAACCGGCCTTGAGAAATACATTGATAATTTCGCAACTTCAGTTGGTCGAAATCGCTTGAGTCTCGGTTTCGCGTAATATTGGGACCGCTTCCATGGGGGGTTTTCGGGGGCGTCGCGGCGCCCTGTGTCAGGCGAAAAGGCGTCTTTGCGGGCCGAGGGTCGGTCCGGATCGATGCTGCAACCTCGGAGCGCAGCTTCGGGACTCGGCGCGAGGAAGATGGCCGCCGGTCCGACTCGCGCGAACCAGCGGATCGCGGCAAGGTCTCCAGAGGCGCGGATCCACTCGGCTCACGGACGCCCTGTGATATTTATAAGCGCCGTAATAACAAGCCCGAGGATGTATGGCCGCGTGTAAAGCGGGTCAACGAAGGTCCCATGCTCCGGTCGGTCGCGAATCGCGTTTTAAGTGACTGCAACGGCAACTGCAGCCACTACTCTGGCGAGTGCTAGAGAGCGCCACTGAAGTATATTCGCGAGCCGGCGAATTATGTCCAACCAACCTCCTAGTCAAATCAGTTTTCCTGCTCGGGTTAATAACCAATAAACCAAGTCGAGTACAAAAATACCCTAAAAATGGTATGGTCCATTGCACGCTTATTTAAAAACCATATACCCTCTCTCTCCTTCAACAAATTCGAGAAGACCCGTGTTTCCACAAAATGGCGCCCTTCTCCGGTGGTCGATCGACCATCTATGGGAGCAGCTGCAAGTGCAGAGCCGCAAAAGTCGAGCCTTAACGAATCCACTCTCGGTAGTTAAAAGAAAAAGCCTCGCCGTTGCTTTAAGAAGTTTTTTTCTTAACTCGAGATCATCGTCGTGACGGTAAGAGCGCCCGTCACGGGTGAAAGAGACGTTTCGAAAAGCTTCGTTGCAGATCGCGAACAGTGCGAGCTTCCTGGATTCGCCGGGTTATTACAGATCGGGCCGATCGAGCGAGATAATTGACCCTTGGCGGGCAATAAGGTTAGCCCGTAATCGAGTGCATAGCTGTTCTCATAAAGTGCGCGGTTTCCGGTAAAAATTCCGAGCTTGAAAGATACCCCGGCGCGCCCAGCGATTGCGCGCGATTGCGCAACGCCGCCGAGATAAGATATTTTCCGCGACACGGAAAATATTAAGTAATTCCTAAAAGTCATTGAATTGTCGCGTTTACATTGCATTCTAAAATCGGACGCCCTTCGAGACGCAACCTTTCAAGGTCGGGCCAGCAGAGGTGCAAATGAATGCCGATTTACGTAGGGTAGGCGTGCGTCCACGTAGGTGCGAAAACCAGTGCCCGGGTACACAAGTACGCGGCCACGGCCGTGCCTTCGACCGCGAGTACACCTGTGGGCACGTAGACCTGTACTGCGGCTCGTAGAGGCGGGAACAACCAGCTGGCTGCACGCGCGAGCAGCGTGCACTCCGATGTGCGCCGGGTGGGGGCGGGACGATCCGCGCGTACAGTCATCGGCATTAAAACTTCCGCTTCCTGGACATGGACCATCGTTTAAAAGTCGTACGTCTTTTCCGCGTCCCACGAATTATGGACTGCATGGAACGATTAACCGAACACGAGATGTCAATTTCTCGTAAATTAGGTAAGAATTGCATTTAATGAACTGGATAGACGGTCTCAATCCGTTAACGACGCCTAAGGTTAGTTGTCATGGATGCATAGATTATGGAATTTTAGAATGTAGATGAATTTTGATGGAACGTGGTATTAAGAATTTTCGTTATGGAAGAGAATAAAGAGAGCCGTCATTTCATTTAATGGGATCTTGATATAAGATGACGAGAGGAGGCGAAGACGTTATCATGGCTCGCTGTACACCCGCGATACGAGGTGTCGCCTGGGCCGCCAAACGCGCCGCTGAGGATATTAAATTTCTCTCTTGGAACTGTTGTTCTCAAGTGATAACCGCAGAATACCGATACCTAAGTAGCTTCCGCGTACCTCGCGAGTGCGATCCCTGCCCAACCCGTTGCGCAACTCCTCCGCGATTCTCTCCTTACTTGGGAAGAGGTTATGAAGACCCCGCTTTGTCCCCTCGCTTGTTGAAAATCACGTTTGACCGTTCTAATCTCTTTTGTTCCAGAGTCTCCAAAATTCCTAGGAGCCCGAAATCTCGAAAAACTCGTTAATTATCGTGAAAAAGCTTAGAATCACCGGTAAAGTCTCGAGGTGAGCCCCTGTTCTGTGACTCGGGAAAATGGCGGCCATGGCGCGGCTCTTCCCGACCGCGACGCGATCTTAGTCTTCGTCCGAATCTCGTTCGGCGACGATCCGCGAGCGGTCGACTCGCGATTGGCGATTCCGAGCTCCGTGCCCCCCGGAGGTCTCTGACTCACGTCCGGGAATAATCGAGAGCTAGCCCGCGGCTGTGCCGGACGTCATCGCCCGCTCCCCTGCCGCCATCTTGTCCGCCATCTTGGGCGCCATCTTCGGCGCGGATCGCCTCCGCCACTTGTGTTAGGAGAAACTCGGCCTCGTTTTCGCGAATCTCCCGCGAAAGTCCACGAAGACCCCGCGAGGCCGCCCAGGTGACATCGGTAATGCGAGACGAACCGATATATGCGCCTCCACGATGAGTAAAATTGCACAGAGGAAAATAGCTGCTTTTCTTTAGTGTCTTCTTCCTAACCATGGATCTATGAAGAAAGGGATGAAAGGTGTCGCGGCGCGGGCGAAACTCAAGACGAAAGGGGAAGGAACGGGTGGCGGCCATCTTGCCAACTTTCTCGCCTGTTTTAAACGGAAGTATATACGGTTTAAAGTACACGCTAACTGTTATTGACACTTGGAACTTTTATGTTCCTGCAGGAACAATGTACGACACATAATTCTGTCAAACAAAATCTCACTTCATGCTCCATATGTTTTTTCATAAATCCATGTTTCTTACCCCCTCACCACGGCGAAACTGACTTCCGGCAAAATCATTGCTCTGCGAACCTCAAGGTATAACTTTACGTTTATCAATTGAAATACGAGGTGTTCATTGTCGAATGCATCGTTTCGTGGCGTTCATCGGCGAATGAATCGCTTTGTGACGCTCATTGTCGAATGAATCGTATCGTGGCGTTCATTGTCGAATGAATCGTTCCGTGGCGAGCAACCATAATCACCGGTAGTACGTGCAGATCATTTTATGGCGAGCGTCTATAGCCGCCCACAATATACGAAGATGATTTTACGTCCAGCGAGCATAATCGCCCGTAGTAGTGAAAGGATTAAGTCCGACGATGCTTTCCACCTAATTTATTCCACTGTTCGTTTACTTCTGGATATACAGAGTGATTAAGAATTCGCCGGGCGAACGTGATTCGGTGACGTCAGTAATTGAAGAGGAACCGATGAACGGTGAGGAAAAAAAAGCCGATTCTTCTCCATCTTCTGCTTTTAACGACCCCGTTGACGCTTTCCGTCTGACGTGTTCTACCTTTTGTCTACTTTCGAGTATACAGGGTAATTAAAAAAAAAAAAGGCGACGTGGGCGCGACCTACTGCCACCGGCGACCAGAGGGAGACGGATTGGCTCTTCTCTCTTTCCGAGTCGTACTTCTGTCTTGCAGCCCGTTGGTCGCAGTGCCGACTGCATTTTGCGTGATTAACCCGGAAACTCGACTCATTGCACTCGAGGTGATGAACTTTACGACCCGGTGAACTGCAGTATACCTAGGCAGGTCGGTATTTCTCACTCGCCTACTCCGGTGGCTCGTTTAATTTAATTATCATCTCCGCTTGCTCGAAACAACCTTCATACTTTCTCCTATTAACTGAACAATCGGCGTGATTTCAAATAATGCGGCACGGTGTTCAAAGATTGCGGACACTCTCTAAAGACGTGCTCACGAAATGCGGCTCGCAATTAAATACTTGCTCAATAATTGCCGAAGGAATAACGGGACATAAATTGCGCAGAAAACGATCATTTTTCCACACAACGCGTATCCGAGTGCGTTTATGAAAAATGTTTAATATATCATGAAAGCGGTATCTTGTGATCATTGATTAACATTGCCCCTTTAATCTACTTAGAACGCGCCCCCCTCGCTTCGCCTAATTCCAGATCGTTGCAGTCGCTTTAGGCGCAATAATTGCAGCACTTTCGAGCACTCTAAGTACCCCTTCGCCTGGCCATTCCTTCCTTAATTACCCGCAATTCGTCCTCGATGGTCCTTTCCAACGATCACGAAACGATCGACGTTGCGAAACGCCATCGATAACGACGCCCGTTAAACAAAGTGATGTCAGGTCATTTATAATGATTATACTTTCCACTCAAGTTAATTACTCGAAGTATAGTCCAAAATGCTAGGAAACATTTTCATCACTTTAGCCTTTCGTAGATCGAATTTGCGTGATATTTAACAGTACGTTACATTTCTCGAGAACAATACCGCAATCGCAGATTCGGCAATGTCTTAAACCATTTTTTCTCGAATGAGACGTTTTTTTAAGTAACACGCAAATAAATTCTTAAGTGATTTAAAAGTCCACAAATTCATGAGAATATTAGCTCTCTGTCTTTATCTCTCTTCTTCTCACCTTTTCCGGCGCTCTCCCGTGCGCGTCTCCCTTTTGTTTCGAGATAGGGACACAATGAGACACCGGATGAGTAATTCTATCTAAGCGGCCGTAATCCGCATTACCGGTTACCGACACGCGCACTGTACCGATACAAATCCTCTTTGTCTTCCTTTCCTGCTGACGATTGACAGATGCAGCTCAAAAGCTTGACCAATTACTGTATGTCGAGGTTAGCGATCGAGGTAGGAAGCACCTTAAAAAAGAGATTTAATCTGCGTTTAATTACTTCCTAAAATCCTTCAACTCCGGACGAGATGTAACCTAGAACAGTGGGAGTTATTAATTTCGAAAAATAAATTTTTACTCCGTTTAGAAATTTCTAAGTAACTGCTAAGGAAACTCTCCAGCAAACGCTCTTCTCAAGCGACAGAGATAGCGGCTATCGTGGCCAGACACCTATCACGATGGGATTTGGTAAGAAGAATCGGAACACTAATTCGATAAAGGCATTTCTTTACTCCATATAGAATCTTTCACGATGCGTAAGGAAACCGACGTGTGCTACTCACAACCAAAGGAGATAGCGCTTGACGTAATAAACCGCATATTACGAGGAATTTAATGCGCGAGATTTAGCCAAAAAAATCGGAATACTAATTTCGATAAACGGGTTTCTCACTCTACTCATATACAATCTGCGGTTCTTGAGGAACTAGTCTGGCGAGCGAAGGAAATAATCAGCCACGCAATACGAGAGAATTTAATCTGAAAATGGAAATACTAAAATCAATTAAAAAATGCCTTTAATCTACAAGAAATCTTCTGTGATTCGTGAAGAAATGGTTCAGCGAGTGCGCGAGTCTCGAGCGAAGGAGATAGTGACCGTCGTAATCAGCCGCGCGTTACGAGGGATTTCGCTCTCATAGAAACCGGCTTGGCACTCACTGATGGCTCCGAGAGCGAACCTTGTGACGTATGACCACAAGCGAACGTGCAAAGAGAATAATATCGCATTAATGGCCACGTCGGCGCAAATAAACCCTTATACGCCATGCATGTGAACCCGTTTGCACCATTCGAGGATGAAACGGTACCGACGCGAAAGAAAATCGTTCCAGAGCGATTGGAAATGTGCAAGAGAACGGCCGCTTCGTGGAAAGCGACCGCAACATCCGGTTCCGGTGTTTCGGTCCGGTAAAGTGCAATACAGTCTGGAAGTGGACCCAATAAAGTCCGAGGTTTATGAAACGGACCCTGAAGAGAAACAAGTGCCCATAGAACTTTTCTTGAGAGCGTCAAAATACGAGTTGCATAGCGAGGGAGTTTAATATTTATCAATCAAAGCTCCATTCAATCAAGTACTCGAGTTATGTGTACACAGGGCAGAGATACTTGAGCGCATATTGTGACATTACTCGATGAAACGGAAATCGTATCCCTTCCAAGTTTATTTGACGTGCACTTTAAATGCATTTCAGAAACTCTCAAAAATGCACGTACTTGAAGAATTCATCTCTGATAAAAGAAAAATTGTCTATTTCCGAGAGGAGAGTGGGAGGTTCTTAGTCTTTTGATCTTCGAAATTCAATTTTTTTCTTTTAGTCAATGGTTGTGATTTTATACTTTTTGTTATACGGCGGAATTGTGCATATATAAATACGGAGATAAGTTGAAATAAATTAAAAAAGAAGTCACAGTGCAGCGTGTAACGACAAAATAAGAGGCGACAGCGCCGCACGTTTTCTGAAAAACGGAATACCGTTATCGTTATCATAACTCGTATTAGAAAATGATGTCATCGCTATCTCCCGACTG
Organism: Orussus abietinus; assembly: GCF_000612105.2. Classification (NCBI taxonomy): domain Eukaryota; kingdom Metazoa; phylum Arthropoda; class Insecta; order Hymenoptera; family Orussidae; genus Orussus; species Orussus abietinus. The sequence continues at coordinate 62,518 of NW_019394512.1, forward strand.
AAAAGAACGTGGGGCAAGTCAACAAGAACTCGCGTGGCACTCGGTAAACCTGAATAAGCACTAATAGATTGCCGGTGATAAACGATAAGTTGGCTAAAAACAGACGTATGTCTGCGATGGGGGACTTTCCGAGTCGGAAGAAAATATTTGCCGATTCGTTAAGAGTTACACCTGTAAACAAAGAGGAGTACAAAATACCGAATTTCAACGAATCACAAACAGTGTCGCGATTTACCATTATTGTTAAGTTCAGACAGTTTACAAGCAAAACTGAGAAACGATAACTACGGACAAGATGCTTGTAAACATTTCGCTATTTATTTGTTTATTCTTTTTATTACAAAATTGCTGCTTCCTCGTAAACAAGCAAGGGTAAAATTTGTCATCTTCAGGATCGTTCTTTCCTCGTAAACAAGCATTTGGTAAAGTTTGCGAACCGCAAAACTAGATTTACGAATGTATGCTATTTTCATAATACTAATATCCCGTTAACATTCCAATCATTTACTCCCTCGTAAATGTTAACCGGTAAAAAAGCAACTGAGTCAGTCCATATACCAAAAACGCACATTGCAAGCACCCAGCAAATGCTTCAAGAAGCAATTAATTTACTTATATGTTTGTGTATATCAACGCACATAGGGCAAGTATTTGTTATATTAGGTGCTGTATATGGTAAAATGCATGCTGTGATACATGTTTTACATGCTTGCATGTATTTTTGGTGTGCGATCAGCCTAACCTATTCGGGAATACTCAAATTGTTCATAATTTGACAATTTATCCTATTACTCAAAATCACTTGATCTAGCCGTACGATATTCGCTTTTTAAACGCTTCTGGTTTCATATCTCCATTCCATCTGCAGCGACGACGTCTGACCAGCCCCGCAATTATCTACTTGCGATTAAGGAAGTCCGCAGCGGCCGATACATAGCGGGACAAATCCACCACCGAGCGTCGTTGCTGCACGCAGCTGCTGCCAACAGCTGTCGGTGCTGCATGCAGCACGCTGTCGCTGCAGCACGCAGCGCGCTGCATCCGATGCCGCGTCGGTGCAGCGCGATGACGATGCACCACGGGCCAGTAGCAAAGTAACCTTCCAGCGTCGGCAAATCAACTGGACGGACGTCCGGCAGATCGGTCGATGAAAAACAGGCGCACTTAATTTCCACGCGAGAGAAGCAAAGTCGCCGGCTCTCGGACGAGCTGCGCCGTTTCAGCGGTAAACAGCGCCGGCACAACTCTTGCATAATCATGCAGCCGGCTTATCGCTAGGCCGACAGCTAGGTGTGCATACGTGCCGAAAGGTAATAAAATTGCACACGGAGCCTCACGATACGCGCCTCTTCCCGGTCATACTCCCCGTCTACTGTATCCGCGATGCGTTGCGACCGTTAAATCCGATCGCTCGTTCTCGGAAGAAAGAAGTCATTCTTCAAAAAGAAACAGAATTGCTTCATACGTAAGCGGTAGAATTTAGAATAAAAACTCGCCTTATTAAGGTGTTATGACAGGAATATATNATATATATAGAATGACCATGTTATAAAACCTTAAGGTACATTTTCAAGATCGGCTTAATGAAAAGAGAACAATTGAGGTTAACGTGGTCATTTCTGCGGATCCTCGCAACGATCTCGCGGCTGATTTGCAATCTATGCAACCATGGCCGGTCTATTGCACTTTCACGGAGATTCGAGGAATGTCCGACTTTCTCGCGCGATTACGGAACGCGCGGTCACCGAGGCGAGGCGCGACGGTGGTGGAAAATGAGGAACAGAAAATGTCGCGGATTTTTCCCTATTTTCCGAGACCAGAGATTTCCGAGCATCGAGAGGACTTCCGGCGTCGCTACGAGCACTCCTTGCCCGCGAATTTCGCGACCTTGGAGGTCGCGCGATGACCGGTGTCTTGCGATTCGTCCGTCGCGACGCCCACGCGAATCGCGGCTTAAGATACCTTTTCGTTTCCTGCGCAACTTCCCTGCCGCATGCAGCTAAGCGCCCTGATTGGCCGAGCGCGATCAGCTGGTCGGCGTAGTTTCAGCAGCAGCCGTCCACAATTTTTGCAGCAGCGCTGCGAACCAATCGGATCGCTTCGCTGCACACAGTGGAGCGGCAGTACACCAAATAACAAGATACGCCTCTATACGCTTATTTAACACGCGACGTGCAAGTGTTAACGCATCATTCTCCGCTAACTCGCCATTGACGAGTCTAGGAAAGCGAGATATAGACGCTCTTATCTCCTCGAGTTACCGGAACGCGAAATGATTCGTCGGGTATTCGCAGATTACAATTCTTTATTTTCCTGTATAATAGTCACAGAGCGTATAGATATGGAGAAGACTATAATATGCGTATATATACGATGCGAAGGAGACAAGGTGGGCAAGCACAAAGTTTTATTTTTGACTCACCTCCTCCAAAACGCTATGACGCGGTATAACAGCGGTTTACTTGCAAGTAACCCGACGAATAAATTGTTTGAATTATCTAAATTGAAAACTGTTCGAACGTTCGGTAAAGTCACGTAAAAGCTAAGATGGGGATACGAAAAATTGTACTACTTATACATCTTTTTTAATTTTTCCGCTTTGAAATTTACTTCATATTTTATATTTTCATAGTCAGTAAACACGGTTATAAGGACTGCCAGGTAGCACATCTTGTTCTCGAGCACTTTGCGTGGGCATTAGGAGTCTTGTAGTAAATGAAATTTAAGCGATGACGTGAACATGCGCAGGAAGAACTTTTGGAAATCTTTAGCGACAGACCATCTCTCTTTAACCTCCTCCTGACACCCTTTCCCATATATTGTCTCCCCCATTTCTGTAAGTTCTATGATAATGGTACAAGTACCATGAAACAACGGCAACGCGCGATCGAGCTATTAAAATGACCACCGTGACCTCTCGCGATTACTGCGGGGGGCGATGCGTTTCCGCGGTCGCGATTATGCAGACGCGCCCGCAGGGTGGATATCGACCAATGGCGTGCGAGCGTTGGCGCGAGCGGCCGGCCGGAAGGAAAGCGACTCGCTCGCATTCCCGTGGAACAGCGCCAATCGTGAACAGCCAGAGGACGGAATAGCCAATGAGCTTTCGGAAGTGGTTTTGCGCAATGCCTGCCACGTAATCGGCGTCGATCGATGGAGCCCATCGATCGATCGGCCACCGGCCGCTTCGCGTTCTCCTTTCCGCGCGTGTACGTCGTAGCTCGAAGAACTGAGAAAACTCTCAAAATAATAGAGAAAAACGGTTTCTCCTCCACGAAGAAAAATATGAGCTTAAAAGTTACAGATACCTATCTGTTGGAAACATCTGTTCTCAATACAGTTAAAAGCTGTCCCATTAAACAATTAATTCAGCTAACTTTACTTTTGTCACAGAAATCTTTACTTTCTCAGGGGAATCAAAAACTCCTTTATAACCACCGAAAAGATTGAATATGATTCATTCTGGATTGTAAAGGAGTTTTAGATTTCTCTTTTGACATATGGGAGAATATACCATTAAAAGAACTATTTAGGAATGTGGGGAGGTTCTAATATTAACAATTTAATATCGGGTCACCTTATACGTGTATATCTGTAACTATTATAGAATTTTATATGCAACCTTTACAAAAATGTTCTGTTATTTTCACAGATATTGTTCTGTTATCTTTACATGTATCAAGTTGTATTCTTTACAGTTACTTATCCGCAATACTTTCGAATGTTTATCCGTAACACTTACAAATATTTTCCTGTAATTATCACAGATAGTTATCTGTAATCTTTGCGGAATCAAGTAACAGAAACTTGACTGTAACGCTAACAGAAATAATCTGCTGTCCCTATTCCAACAGATAAAATCGATACATTTTACAGATTTTTCTGTAAGTTTAAGAGATCTTTTTTCACCGTGTCGAGTCGGATGCATCGAGTCAGATGCATCGCGTTCGAGTTTCTCACTTTTCTCCCCTTTCTCTCGTTCCTACTTTCTTCAACTTTTTCCCTTTCCTCTACTTTCCGTGAATCGCGCGAAAAGCCGGAAGAACTCCGAGAATCCCACGATCATTATCCGTCCTTCGGGCCGCTTTCGGCTAAGACTTCGAGAGGAGCCTCGCGTAATGTGACATTTCGGAATGGCGAAATCCCGTGATCACAGCAGGTGACGCAACGCTCCACCTATCGCGATAATAGAGATGAGCGGCACGAATCTTCGCGTCGCTCGGCATACTGATGCACTCTGCGCACGGCCCTGCGCGGGGGTCTCTAAATCGTAAAATGGCGACCGGCGGCACGAACAAGGACTAACCAGGGATTTAAAAAAAGAACGAATTAGCAAAAAATGAGATTTTAGAAAAGCGAGCTGAAGCTCGAAACGCGCAAGGACGGGACGACAGCGGCCATTTTACATTGCGATGCACGCACCCGCAATCTCGTCTACGGGAATAATAACAAACAAAATATACATATAACGTCTTTTTGAAAGTGCGAAAGAACTCGTGCCGAAAGGTGTAAAGATCGTGAAATTGTGTAGCACGGTCTATCTAAAAACATAAAACTTGCAAATGACAGTAACAGTTACCGTGTAATTCAAATTGCTTTTTATTCGTTTACAAGACGCAAGATCGCTAGCTACAAAAAATGGCCATCATTTATTCCTTTCTCTTACGTTTTCAGTTTGACATGCGCAGAGATGCCTTCTTTTTCTTTTTTAAATACATGGGCCTAACCTCTTACGTACGCTCGTATCTAGTCAAGTGCCATTTTTAGTCAAACAGACGTCATCCTCCTAGATACGCGTTCTTGTTGAGCTATATTTACTAATAAGTTTGATACTTTTAATTAAATACAATCTTCCTGTTTATCAGGGGCTCCATGGCCGCCCGAGATGCGGACGTCGCTCGAACGAGCGGCGGTTCGCTTTATCGACGGACGCGTCGCGTGCGCGTAATTGGCGTTAATTCGACATCGGGCCGACGCCTAGCCAGCAACCCCGCCTCGGGCGGACCTCCGGCTCAACGAGGCGCGACCGAAATACGGCGAACCAATTGGCCGAACGAGGATCGGCCGAGCGCGGAGAAGCACTTCCTGGTGGTCGGCCAATTATAGGACGCGCCGGCCTAACCTGGCGCAACCGGCCACCGCGATGGCACATGCCACCAAATAGCCGGCGCCGGATTTTCCAGCGAAAGACCTCCTCGAGACTCGAAAACCAACCGCATTCCCTCCAAAACAAAGTTCCTCCACGCAGACCTTTCCTACGAAGAAATTTTCTCTGAGGATACTGGTTCTCAACCGAGAGCTTTCGCATAGACTTCCCCCTAGAACGATCCGTTGCATCGTGATGGGATGGACAATTTTCCAGATCGTCGATTCCTGACGAGAAGTTTCCTCGATCCTCTCCGTAGGAAAAATCGTAGGATCGCAGTAGGTTTCCCGGGTCACCAATCTCGGTAGAAAAGCTCTTTCAATTCGCCGCCAGCGGAACACTGTCGGGTCTCGTGTTTGCAGACCTCCTACAGGCCGATCTGCCATTTGTTTGGACATCCCGGACAGGGTGTATAATCGCGGCAGTGCTTTCGAGGAAAGCACGCGCGGGGTTTCCGGAGGCCGAGTGGCGCTTGCGGGAGCTTTGAAGCGGCCCGAATTAACCGGCGAACGTGCACCCGAGAAAAAGCACCGCCTCTGTCCCCGGGGAGAGCTGAGAGTGGGAAGCCCACTTCCTGGGTTTCCGGGGGGCACCGTGAACGAGGGGACGTCAAAAAGCTCCCTCCCTCCCTCCCGAAACCTTTGTGGGCTTCGACGTGCTGTTTTCCGCCGAAAGCTTGCACCGCATCAGCAATTCGTGACCAAAGCGAAGAAAAAATTCACTCCCGGTATTTAAAACTAGCGATGCACAAAATCGGTTTCGGTCTTGCAGTTATGATCTTGATATTGCACGGTAGAACGTTGATCTTGATCTTGCAAATATGACCAGGACTTAGTCTTGAAAAAATGTATAACACCTAAAAGTCGTCACTGATATTAAAAAAATATGGTATCGTAAGGAAGTATAGAAAATATGTATATTTTCCTTGCGATTCACCGCAAACTACTATAACCGTATTCAACGTTCTCGTTGCCTTTCTAGACAGGAAACGCGAATCTCGACTTCGATCTCGTCTCCTCTCGTCTCGGCCGCGAGCGCTGCGGAATTCTCTCCTCATGAGCGACCTCGCCGTCCACAGGGCCCGTTGCGAAAACTTGGCAGCAAAGCTTCCGAAGAGGTCGCGCAGGTCGAGCTTCCAACGGACTGCATTGAATTACAAATTGGTCGATGATATCAGGGGTCGGGCACTGACGCGCAAATGGTCGGTGGATTTAAGTTGCGTTAAGAATACCTCGAGGGCAATTTGAGTGCGTTCAGTTGTTTGGCCACTGGTAGTGGCCAAACCGATGTTCTTGGTATCGCTAAAACCCTCAAAAAGGATATTTTATTCATGGAACTAACAGTTATTGATCCTGTAATTAACATGAAAATTCGTCAGAGGGAGGTCTCGTGGATTTAAATCCCGTACTCGTACATAAATCAGATACACGCAGGAAGAATTGATTCACTAGACAACATCGTTTAACTAACTCTATATAGTTCATTTCACTCAACCGGAGCGGCACTTTAATAGAATCGTTTTGTTAACTTTAAAACATATGTTAGCTAAAAAACCAAATATTTTGGTTAAAAGTACCAATTTCTTCAAGATTTCGCATGATCCTACCGCATTTGATGTAATCAACCAAAAGCAGTTAAACAACAAATTTTATCATGTCAACCAAATATTTGGTGTCCATAGATTCACCATGTTCAATGATCGACCCGACAAAAATTGTATTGCGAAACGAAATATTTGCCCGCGGGTACAGTATGCACCATAAAATTCCAGATGAAGCATTTTGTAAGCCCTATTCATTTATCAAGGCATACTGACCTTTCCTGCGGCCGAAGGGTCCAAAGAAGGTACCATTCTTGCCGACGACGTTGTCGTCAACGTATTTGAAGAGCTTGGCGGTGTCCTCGCCCTTCTTCGCCTGGTTAGCCTTGACGGGACGGGGCGGCGCCCTGGGGGCTGCGGGGGCCGCGGGGACGGACGCTTGCGATGCGCCCTCCTCCGCCAGGGAGTTGATTCTCCGCTGCGACCCGCTCCAGCCCTTCCCGGCTGAGATCTTCACGGAGCAACTCATCCTCTCATAGTACACTGCAGCCACTGCCACCTACGCGCGAAACCGCCGTGTGTCTGCGCGAGCGCGCATGCGCCACCCGCGAAGGCAAAGTCCCGCGAACCTTCCGGTACAGCCCCCAGAGTATGGGGAAAAAGTGCGTCGGAAAAGTTTCGGTATCGATGATCGAATAAAAATCTCACAGAGCAACACGTACCCTAAAATGTCCTTAACGGTGTCGATGTAGGAGGTAACACCTCCAAACGCGCCGATAAACTTCGATTGCGACACCAAACGTTTGGTTAATATTGAGAAGATATATTATACATAATAAAGGATCCAATGTCCTCGCTGGCGAAAGTCCGAGTCTGAATTCTGGGGGATAAAATCTCCCTTCCGCACCAATTAACACATGCGACGGCAGGAGCCGTTATATATAGGGCTTCGGGAGCGAAGCCGCTCACCAGAAAGTTGGTTTCGGCCGCGACCGTTCGCGTCGCTGCCGTAGGCCGCGCGCGCCCTTCCGAAATCCCTCGGTCCGTGGAGAAGCTCTCCACGGGGGCTGCTCCACCGGTTGGGTCCAGTCGCCGTGTGGAGGCGACTGCGATTGGTCGATTCCCTCGCGCCAAGCGCTCCACTCGAATTTACCGAAAAAGAGGCAACGGTGTTCCTGTTGGTTCAAGCCTAACGTAGTCACCCGATCATCCCAATCCTAGTATCACTGCGCCAATTGAAAATGCGCTTGCCTCGAGATGGCCAAACCAGGTAAACGCTACGCTCTCTTCCTCGTTCGCGTTCGACCCTACTTAAGCCGTGCGCACAGGTGTAACCTCTTGCAGCGTCGCGCCGAGACTGACTGTCTGGTCGGTGCCTGGCCGCTCCGCTCGCCTCGTTCGCCAGTGACGTCAGGTCGCCACGCACGCGCACGCCGCCGCGCGAGACACTCCGGCGCGGCCACCGAGCCGGGCGGACGGATCGTCGCGGCCGCGAACGTTGCAGTTGGTTCCACTCAATATCACTGCCGATCGCTACTGTTGATCCGATCGAAGACCGGTCATTCATCGGGCGCAAGGCCTCCGACTCTTGCATGGGGATCCGGAGAGCCGCTCATCGAGATCGACAGCCCCGCGGGACTTCGGAGAACGGATTAATCGTTTATTAATAGATCCAATCCAATAAGTTAGGAAAAGAAGTACTCAACTTATATTTACGCTCAGTTGTGTTAAGAATTCGAAAATTGTATACTGTATGTATTGGAGGGGAAGTTATCAGGGAAATAATTTCATTGTCGTTTTTATCCTTTAACTGAGGGAAAAAAAGGTGACCGACGCGTTTGCACCCAGAGTCTCGACAATCGAGTGCGGGAGAAACGCGATCCGCGGAAATCAACAAGGTCACGCAAAACTCAAACGGCGTTTCTCTCGATGCTGTAAGCCAGGAATTACATGGAAGTTACGTCGGACTAAAACGCGATCCTGTCAAGAATATCGAAAAACGATCTACCCGGAATTGGAATTCATAAAGGGTCGCGATAACATCTGATACGAGAAATCGACTGCGACTTGAACCGACCTCGTCTGTGAATTAAAGTTTCGGATTAAATAAAAATTTCGATGTTTTTTGAAATTAAAATACTCGAAGCTTAAGCAATCTAGATTTCAAATCCATATCTCTTAGGTCCGAATAATCCAGATTTCAATTTGAAATTCTGACGCTTATAAGGATCACCCCTTTCTATTTATTCGGCCCTTTATATTTCGTTTAACTGTTCAATTATTCATCGAGAACCTTGAATTACTTACAGTTCGCGGGAAAAATGTAAAAACTGCAGAATTTCCAGGAAATTAAAATAGTTTCTTACCGTCATGGGATTAAAGCCTTCATCGGTTTCTGATAAAACTGAGTAAATAGAGGTTTGGTGCTCTTCTTATCGGTATATCGGGAATATCCAGATATTTCGACTCGGTGTAAAGAGGGTCAATATCAATATTCTACTGCCATAAAGCAGTTTTCGTCATTCGTTTAAAAAATGTGTTTTTTGGTTTCTGTGCTTTTTACGTAATATTATCTTAGATTATCACATAACACTAGGTTCGTTCTGGTATATATGAATGTGATTTAGGATCATTTAAGAAAAACTCACAAAACATGAATTCTATATGAACGTTTAATTCGTTATTATTAATATCTCGTACATAAGTCTGTCAACAAATTACAACTCTGCCGACTTATTGTACGTTTTCACAACAAAACGTTCTAAAATACGTCTCAATATCGCTACCTTTCCAAAATTATTCGTTTCTAACAATTGAATCATGAAATCTGAACTGACCACGTTTAATTTATACAAATTTGGTCTCCTAGCAAAGATTACATCACTCGATTTGTATGTCATCATCAGAGTTTGAAAACGTTCAGCAATACGTATTATTATCATATTTTTTGAACCTCTGCGTTAAACGTGTAATATTTCGAATTTCTGGGGTATAAAGTACGTAATGCGGAATGAAATACATTTTTCGCAAAAGCATATTTAAATTGACCAACTGTTCTGTGCAGGCAACTCCAATATGGGGGTGTATCTACACGCCCAGAACAAACTTTCCATGGCAACGAATTTCACCCCAAATTGCCATTTCGTCGCCAGCTCGAGAACACTTCGAGGTGGTTACAATCGCACCCGAAACAGTCACAGTTCGCGGTGGTGTCGTGCTCACATTGTGTTTCGGATCTGTCCACAATCTTATCAGAACCGATTAGACGTGACAAAACCGAGATCCAACCTCACACGTCCGGGTTTTCTCGCTCGACAGGATGCTCAAGTTCCAGTTAAATACACCCGAGGACCTCAAGGTCGCAGCATGCATAGAGCGCAGGAGACAAATCGAAGAGGCCAGGAAACCGAGAATCTTCAATCCTCGTACTCGTCGTATCGGGGTAAGAATTCACCGAGTTTCCCTATAAAAAAGAAAACGAACTATTATTCAGAACGTTTATCCAGATTACCAATGAGAATCAAAATTGCACTTTTTCCAAGCAGTAACATACGCAGTTCCGGTGCTTTAACCTTCATGCCTTCTTCGAGTTCATTTTGAACCCGACAAGAATTTTCTTTCTCGTGTACTTCTTTCATGCTGCTTTGCGTGTGATTTTAATTACCTAAATATTGATTATGTAAAGAAATTTCCGGTGGTAGTGTAAACTTTATATTTTGTTACCATGGGTCAAGTAACTCAGATGACAATGAACGAAGTGAAGATTAAATAAGGCATGGAGGTTAAGTAGCTTTTATTTAAATTTTTATATCTTTTTAGTTTGGTTTATGTAAATGTATTGTAAGGGTATTGAAGGTAGATTACCTTCTTAAATTGTAGAACACACGCCCAATGGCACTAGGGAAAGGATAATAAAATGAAATTTTTTTTATATACTGGACAAAGAAATGTCAGATTTTTGGATCATGGAACTTGCCACTGCGGCGTTTTTACAGAGCACGGTGATGTAATAATTTATGGGTATTCTGAATTTATGGGTAGTAATTACGGGTACACTTTTCAAACTGGCGAGGACGTCACTTCGCCATCGCGTGACTCGACTCTGTTGAATCGACAAGAAATGATTAGGCGCTGCAGATAAGCGTGTCGAAAGTAATAATGCGGCATCAAACGATACCTCCCGACCCATACCTTGATTACCGTTATTCATCCGAGAATTTATAAACGCATGATAGATAGACATATCAATTTCGAAAAGCATTCTTAATTTCTACTTTTTAAGTTTTTGCAGACAAGTGTTAAGCATTGTTTGTTCAACGAATGCTTAAATCCTATCTTTCTCGTACACTTACGTGTAGATATCGACAATTAATATTGTAAGCAGAGTTTACCGTCATTTATATGCGATTCCAGACTACCGTTGTTATTTAATTTTCATTCTTCGTGCATTCCCAGGTCGACAAAGAATTCCTTGATAAACAGATCGAGGAAAAGAACCGACAACGTCTCGCAGAAAAGGAGCGAGAGTCTCAGTTGGACCAAGCTTTAGTTTGCAGCAGCAAGGTCGCCATAATGTTGGAGAAGCAGCAAGAAGAGGTTAAGAAATATCCCCAAATTTATTCGTACGTACTGGGATTAAATTTTATTTATCTCGTTTCTGGTCCCTTTTTCTCTCTTTCAGGAGAGGAGAAAAATACAAAAGGAGATCAACACCTTCCGACAAGTTTACCAGCGTCCCGAAAATCGTCGGGACTTCGACCTTTACGATCCTAATAATTTGAAAAAGTCAGTGCCTGCAAGTTCGAATAACCAGAATCCACATTTAGGATTGGCTTCCGCTCAAAGGTGCATACCTTAATCTCTTACTAATTTGATTAAACAATCATTAAGTTAACAATGAAATTGTTACCCTGCCGTTCTGCCTCCGTCATCATCTGCTCTTGATCAGCCTTTGCCATAAATAGCTATTTATCATAATGAACTAAATCATGTGGTGATTTTCACCAATAAGTCACCTTGGAGCATATTTTATTAAACGATAGATGTAAATGTTTCTGAGTTCTCTTTTTTATAGATTTATGGGAGAAGACGTAAACTTGGCGGAGCGCACGAAAGCTCAGAAGGAACAAATGCAAGCCTGGATCGCACAACAAATCGCGGAGCGCCGCGCCGCGGAAAGGGAACGTCACAACGCCGAGAGGGCCCACCAGGACGCCATTCTGTCCAGAGACAGACGATCGATGACTTTAGAAAAAATGGAACAGGATTGTCGTCGGAGACTCAACGAGGCCACTGCGAGATTCAACCGAGCCCTCGTCAGTGGCCCTTCATGAGAACATTTTAAATACAGTCTTGCCGATTTTAAATATTATCGGAAAATTATTTAATTCTTACCAAACTTTCCTACAACTTGGTTCCACGTTATTCATACCTTGTCGAAACGCTTAGTCCAAGAGTCTCGACATTTCTTAGAAGTAATTTTGACCTTTGTGCAGGCAGAAGAACAAGAACAAAGAAGAAAGTGCGAGGCTGCCCAAGACGAGGAGGACAAAAGGGCAGAAATTTACAACCACGTGACCGGCGACTTCCTGACCGAAGCAAAGGGTCAAGCGGACAGTAATCGCGGTCCGGATAAGCCACTCGCTTCGAGGTACAAGGGTATGACCTCCGAACAACTCAAAGCATACCGAGACGAACAAGCTCGTCAGATGACGGAAATTCAAGTGAGCTTTCCATAATTATCTATCGGCTAAAAGTCATCCACGCTTTAAGCGACGTTCCTCTTCTTCTGTAGAAAATGAAAGCTGAGGAGAAGAGGAGAAACGAAGAGTGGAACAGGCAGATGTCGAGCAATGCTCAGAGTGCCCAGATCTACCAGCAAGAATTGGATCGAAGACGGGCGTAAGTTAGATTTTCCTACTTTACAGCATATACATGTGCTTGAAAATTGTTATTAATTTGTTTTTAATTCTTGCCTTATTTTGTAGAAATTTCTTTGAATTGCTTCAGCGTACCCGGAGAACATGATACATAATCGTAAATGATTGTCGACCGAGCAGCAAAATTAGTTGCAATGGCTATTTGTTCTTATTATTTTCCATAAATATAACTTCTTTGTCAGGTTGTTGCAGAAACAAATAGCCGAAGAGAACCTGATGCTGGCGCAGCAACAAAAGTCCCAGCAGGAGTACTTAAATCGGTTCGTTTACAAGAATAAGCCTACCGCGGCTTTCTTCGAACAATTCAACAAGGGCACCCGTTAGGATTTACGGATTGATCTGGGAGACTTCATTTTGTAGAAGCGAAATCTAAAAAATAATGACAACTGCACTGGTAGTATCATTTTTATTTTAAACTTGCCGAGACGAGTGTGTGGCACGGTGCTTACAGCTTTTATGTGCATCATTTTTATATATGCATGTCTTGAATAAAAAAATGTTCCTGGGGATGATCGTTTTCTTCATTGTTCTCGGATGCTGTCGAAATGCTCGCATAATGTATTGAGACATACAAAATAATTTATGTAACTCCAAACGTATACTGATATAATGACGTTCCTTTCCTAATGTTTCTTCGTTCGATTTTTTTTTTTCATTAATATTTGCGGTGTCGGCTGCAATAGTCATTTACCGCATACTTAGTAGGGACTAACTGATTTTGTTGTTCATTACTTTTTGTAAGAAAATTCGATTTGCGGTCGGATCTGCAAGTGAAAATCTGACGGTGAATAATTGTATTCATGGAGGAAAAAACTAATACCGCTAGTAAAGATGAATTTTAAAGATAGTCACGTAAGAGAAGTTTTATTCGATTACATCGAATTTTTCGGGTTCGAAGATTTCATAAAAATTATGTATATTGTTATTTATCGTGAATTCTAATTTGTTTTAAAAATATTAAGAAATTTCGAAGAATTGAATTAAGCGTAATATAATAATTAATTAAATTTCTCTGCTTATCGATGTTAGATAATAATTTGTCATGTCAGTATATGTGGCGCAATCTTTTGGAATATGGCTCTACTTTCGGTCAAGTTCACGGTTCAAGGAAAACGATCGATAATGAAGAAACTGTTAATTATACATTGTTTACATCAAAATTTGTTCGAATGTATGCATGTACAATTTTCTGCAGAATTTTAAGGTTATTTTTTATTTGAAGATGATTTGAATTTTACTCAAATCTAGGACATTTCTCTTCTATGCAAATAATGCTAAATGAAAGACTGATGAAATCGGAAGGCGAAAGAATGTCTAAACACGGGTAAGTTTGAGGTTATATGCCTTTCAACGCTGATCATTACTTTAATAAACTATATTTTTCTATAATAATCGTAGTGCTGGCGAACACAGTACAATACTTCAGGAATATGCTGAAACCGTGGAGCGTCTTAAACAAGAATTAATAAACTGTAAAGTAAGCATAAAAATGATCAAGCATTTATCGATATGAAAACAATTATTTATTACTGCATTTATTCTACTAATAATAATTATTTTGACTTGTATATATTTTACTACACAGTTAGAACAGACGAATCTTCGTAGTCAGCTTGAAAGTCTTCAAAATGATAGTAAAAATGTAGGACAAGTCGTGCGAGAATGCCTCTCTCACAGCGGTCTAGACAATTGCGATGGTCGTTCAGATGACAAGGAAATGATCTTGAACCTTCAAAAACGTGTAGCTATCCTACAAATGGAAAAAGATACGACTAATCAATTATGGCAAATGTCTCTTAGAGCAGTAGATGTTTTGGACACAGAACTAAAAACGTTTAAAAAGAATGGCAAGGATATAAGAACATACGAGGAACAAGTGAAAAATATCAAAGAAGCCTATTCAGAAGCAATCAAAGCACTGGAAGAAAAACTTGTACAAACCAAAGAAAATTTTATCAAGCATCAATCAAATTGGAGTGAAAATAAACAGAAATTTGAAACACTACAAAAAGAAAAGCAAGACTTAGCTGTAAAATTTGATATGTTTCGACAAGAGGTAATGAAAAAAGAACACTCCAATGAAGAGACAATAATTGCACTGAAGACTGAATTAGGTATCATAAAACCACAACTACAACAGGCAACACAATTGCGCATTGAACTAGAACAAAAATTGGAAGATGCACGAAAGTTTGTTGTTACTGCTGTAGCAAAAGATAGCGAAGCAAAAAATAAAGTGTCCGAGGCTATTGAACTTGTAGAAACGGCAGTTAAGGAGAAGGATTCAGCTCTGCAAAGAGAAGCTCGTACTTTGGATGAAAAGTTGAGAATCGAAAGGCAGCTATTCACCATAACAGAAGAATATAATGCTAATCTGGCAAAAGAGGTGTCTCGTGTGAAGCAGGACTTTGATAGAAATATGAAAAAATGCTTACTAGAAAACAAAGAATTAAAATTAGGATTGAAAGAAAACGTTATGTTATTAGAACGTGCACAGAGAGAGAGTCGCTTGATGGAAGAAGAACTCGAAAAGATGCGGCACAATTCAGATGATTTATTGCGTAGATCTAATACTAAAATCTTGGACCTAGAACAAAAGCTTAAAGATGCTGATAGCAAATTAGAAGTTTGTAATATAGCAGATTGCAAAAAATACAAAGAACAAACAAAGCAGTTAGAACAACAGATAGCTGATTTAGAATCAAAATTAGTTACATCAGATGATCGAATAAAGCGTATTCAAATGCAAACTGCCAGAGAAGTAGAAGAACGAGTGAGGGAAGCTGATGAACGAACTAAAGAAGCTGTGGAAAGATATAGCAATTTAGAAAGGCGCTTATCTAGAGCTTTAGATGAAAAGGAAAAGATTACCATGGAACTCCGATCCTTACAATCAACATTTGAAAGAGATATTGAAAGAAGAGACCATGAGAGATGGTTACTAGATAATAGAGTGCGTCAACTGCAAGAAGATTTACGCAAAGCTACTGACTCTGTCGACCAGACAAATGCACGTGGCAGTATGTTGGCTGATCAAATAAATCATCTTGAATATGAAATGAGAAAAAAACATTGCACAGATAAAACGTAAGTAACATGCACCTTGTTTCCTTCTTACAAAGTTTTAATAAAGGTAAAATGTTATCCTTATCAGATATGATTAAATTGTAGCAAATAAATTTTAGATAGACCACAGAAAAAAATAGAGGCATGACTATTCTCATTGTGATTCTAATCATTCTATATTATAAATCATTTCAAAGTTAAGCATTACATTTAAATGACAAATTTGCTTGCAGAATCAGAAATGAAGGCCCATGTTATAAAATGGAATTAATGGAACAATTACGAATAGTACAGGATAAGTTCGACAAAAAGACAAAAGAGTTATCTCAGCATGTTGAAATTCACCAAAAACTAAGTCAAAAGTGCAAATGATTTCTGTTATTAATATTATTAAATATCATGATAGAAAAATATTTGTTAAGAATCCAATGATATCATGGGACATTTTTTTCTAGATGGAAGGCAGAAGCAAAGTCACTTACAAGTAGCTTTCAAATGAAATCAAAAGAATTGAGAAGAAAAATTAATGCTCTAAGGAAAGAAAATGAGGAATTAAACAAAGAATTGCTGGCATGTCGATACCAACTTACACAATGTAGAGTTAAAGCTATTCATAGGTATGTCAGAAGATGAACTATATATGGCACTACTCACTTTAGCTCCTATTGTTCTCATAATTTTAATTTTTTAGGTATGATCAAGGAGATGGGACCAGGTGACAATATAGTATACTAATGTCACATCTAGAAAAGCCTGTAAATATATTAACAAAAAAACATTTATTTATTTTGAAAATACATTTTGGTATCAAGCACCACAATGCAGAGTATTTGTGACATAACCTTCATTCCTCAGTCTTTTCATGAACATTGAACATGAATGTTATGAATTGGATACAATGCAAGCTGCAAACATGCTTGGAAACCAATACAAGGATTCTTCCTGTGCTTGCTTGTCTATCCATGCTAAACCTTCTTTTACCATATGATCGAGAGCTTTCCGGGCCCTTTCACTCTCCCAGTGTAATTCGTTTTCTAATATCGATTGAGAAACGTGAGCATTTCCAGATAAACTGGCTTGCTGTAACACAGCGGTATGATCCATACTCAATTCCCCAGGAATCGACTGGACTAGGTGTTTCCCTCTACCAACTGAAACGACAGAAAAGCCATTTCCAAAGATCCTAAGCTTTTTTGCTGCAGCTAAGAGATCTTCATTTGTTATTTCTTGGTGCTCCTTACGACGACCTCTAGCTTGTACTAATCTATTTCTTAATTCATCCAAAGAAATCAGGCCTCCGTTCTTATAATTAGTAGCTAAACATACTTCAACAATTTGTACGCTAAGTTCATAATAGAAGTCGCCAATCCCAAGAACCGACCAGAAACCTTTGCCAGATGCAAGGGGATCTACCCCGATTGATGCACACATTTCAGTGAATTGTCGACGGAACTGAGCGTTTTTCTTAATTTCAGATTTATGTTTCGATGCAAATTCTTCTAAATTAATTCTGAATGTCTCCATATGTTTTGTCATCTGCTCGAATTGATTTTCTTGAATTTCTGTTCCCTTGTCCTTGTACTTCTCTTGTTCAAGTTTCTGTTTGTGAATCGCTCCTACTCCTGCTTTTCTCCTCATTTTGTTGGCTTAATTGAACCTTACTAAATTTATTATTATTGATGTCAATCAGACCATTCAAAATACAGAATATAAATCTCCGCCTCAAATATGTTGGTATCTTAAATCTTCTGAATTTTATAGCTTATTGATATAAGCTTACCATTAACTACACAATTGCAGTGCTGTTAACATAAATTCATAAAGGGCTCCTTGTATAATCCACCTTTGAATCAAGTTACCTTCACTTTAATTAACCACATCGGAGCTCAGTATGTATTTACATTTATATCTATCTCTGTATTTGAGACATATTTCGGCTCAATACTTTGGATCCAACACTAGGGTTGTTTCGACTTAAAACAGATGAGTTGGTCTTTATCTAGAATTGGAGAGGAGTTACGTTTTCATGGCTGACTTGTTTCGCAAATTTTTCTCCTTTTCACAACTGGAGGGACTGGAGGCCAGCATTAGGGATATGGAAAGCTGATGCTACAACCCACTGACGATGTTCCTGTCAGACAATCCATTCAACCATCGCAACTATCCAAGTGCATTCAAGTATTAGCCGCACCCAATTTCGCTTAACTTTAGTCATCTACTAAAAGTCACGATACGACGTATGTACATTTATATTTACACTACTGAAATGTACCAACACTGGCACACTTAGCACAGCTATTCGTCCATGCTATCTCGTAATTGAGAGCAACTGAGATAAACGGAGAATAGTGATGCACTGTCCTTTACAAACCCGATTCTATAAGCATATCTGTGACGAAGATAGGGAGAAGAGGACGCTCCATCCCTTTCCTGCTAATTTAATTATTTTCTTTAGGGTCTCTCAAAGACCAAACTTAAGATGCACGCAAATCTGATACTTAATATGTGCGTGACATTAAAAGCTACGTATATTTCTAAACATTTGAAGTACTTCATACATCTTTAAACAATGTAATAAGAGCATTTGAATAGCCCGCTAAACAGTTTAATTCGGGAAAAGAAGTTTCTCCAAGCAAAGATGGCGCTAAGGTGCAAACGTTACACCTGGTTACACCACTCTAATAAAGGAAGGGTCATCCCTATAGCACAGGTGTAAACGAGGGAAGTGATGTATTAAAGAACGTAAGGAATGTGTGACCTATTCTGACAGCAACATTTGAATTCGAGTTTGTGTCATCTGCAAAGAAATGTTGATATATTATTAAATGCGCAACTGTTAATTACAGAAGTGGGTCACTAATTCTATCTGTTTATAAATATGGTCACCAAGGATTGCTCTCTTTTTTACTATTTAGTTTACTTGGTAACAAGGGTCAATCAAGTTTTTCCTATAATGCTGTTAGTAGTGGTTTAAAGCCTTTAATAAGTATTTTTTAGAAGTACTTTTCTAGCTTTCAAAGTATACAAAGGAGACCTGAGCTTCCAAAATATTCTTCAAAATGCAACGTGACGGAAGTGCTACTACGTGTAGCATCAACTACGACCGACCCATGGAACTTATTTCGGTTCCTGCCATTCCTGATGGTAATTTAAAACTTAACTTACATACCTTACTATATATCTGAATTATTTTTAAGTAATTTATTTTCATTAATAATAAATTTAATGCTGTAACTTTTTATAGACACTTTCACCGTTGGACAAGCAGTAAATGCATTAGGTTTTGGGAAGTTTCAAGTAAAACTACTATTATCGACAGGACTCTGTTGGATGGCAGATAGCATGGAAATAACAATACTAAGTATTCTTAGCTCAACATTACGTTGCGATTGGGGCATTAGTAAGGCTGAACAAGCTTTAACTATAATGGTACGAGATAATCTGGTACATAATAAGCAGTCATTTTATTTTCACTACTAATAACTATATCTCCTTATTGTTTTTCGGTGTTTCAGATCGTTTTTATGAGTATGATGTTAAGTGCGACATTTTGGGGTATCTTAAGTGACAGATATGGCCGCAAGAAGTCGTTAACAATATGTGCAATACTACTCTTCTATTATGGATTTCTTAGCTCATTTTCACCAAGTTTTCTTTGGATACTATTGCTCCGAGGACTCGTTGGGTTTGCCATTGGCTGTGCCCCACAATCGTAAGAAATAACCTTCATATGTTTTATTCCTATTTCACTTTTTAATTATTAATGAAATAAATAGTTTTTCTCAAATTAGATTATATACATAATTAACATGTTTTCTATGTTACAGGGTAACATTGTTTGCAGAGTTTCTTCCTACTAAACAAAAGTCAAAATGTGTAATACTGCTAGATGTGAGTATATTAGCGTAAAATAAAAAAATCTTATACACTTCATATTTGAAAGATATAATCTTTGCCTTGTTTTTTGTAGTGTTTCTGGGCTCTTGGAGCCTCCCTCGAGGTAGTATTAGCATTAATAGTCATGCCGAGTTATGGATGGCGTTGGCTGCTCGCCATTTCAACATTGCCTGTGCTTATATTCGCTACAATCACTCCAGTAAGTGTGCTCATATAAAACAGTTAGCGATTAAAGTTTCCAATTATGAGATTTGTGATCCACAAATATTTTAATACTCAGCATACTCTTTTCAGTGGCTTCCAGAGTCTGCCACCTTTCATGTTATGACTGGCCGCACTGATAAAGCGTTTATCACTCTGGAAAGAATTGCAAAGGAAAATAAAAAGCCCATGCTTTTTGGTCGATTGATAATCGACCATCCCTTTCCAGTTAGTAGAGGTGGATGGAAAGACTTATTCAGCCTTGAGGTCCGAAGGACTTCTGCGTCCCTTTGGGTTATATGGTAAGATTTTTTATGAAGCATGTGTGGTTTCACATAGAAATTTTGTCCCTTGTTGTTTGCATTTAGAGAAATTGTATAAGTCTTTATTGATTTGATTTTTTATTTGAAAAAAAAAAGTGATATTCTCTGAAATTTATACTAATTGACTTGATGGCATATTGTAAATTAAAACTGTTGCAGGTTTTGTAGTGCTATTTGCTACTATGGAATAGTTTTAATAACGACAGAGCTGTTCAATACAACAGCTGAACGGTGTGGCAGTAATGGCATTGGAAGAAGCGACTGCAATTTAGATTGCCAACTAAGAAGAAGTGATTACATAGACTTACTGTGGACAACTTTGGGCGAATTCCCAGGGATATTTTTCACTGTCATTATTACCGAAAAAATTGGTAGAAAGAAGACGATGACGTGGCAGCTGATTATTTTTGCTGTAATAGTGTGTACATTAGTCAAAGCATGCACTTTAAGCAGAACAGCATTGACAATAGGACTTTTTCTGGCCCGTGGTCTGATAGCAGGAGTCTTCCAGGCAGCTTATGTTTACACTCCCGAAGTTTATCCAATACATTTGCGAAGTGCTGGAGTAGACGCATGCAGTGTTATGGCAAGAGCTGGTGCCATGATATCGCCATACATAGCTCAAGTTTTATTGCAGCAATCGATGAGTGCAGCAGTAGGAGTTTACGCTGCGGCTGCATTGTGCACTGTATTAAGTATTCTGATACTACCTACAGATAATAGGTAGCAATTAACGGGCGAAAGCCCGAAGAATTCTGTTGAGATGTACATATGAAGTGCATAAAGGGAAAATCGGTCATAGGTACTAAACCTAAAAGTAAACCAACCTGTCTGATCCTGATGCCCAACGTGAGGCATATTTTATACCTTTCCATCGCTTAGAAATCATCGTTGCAATGTATGTATATAAAAATACAAGAATAAGAATGTCCAACCATAATGGAGATGATTTTTATATTTTTGTTACGTTACAGGTGCTTCATGCACTGTGTTTGATGTATTTTAATACTACCTAGATAGGTTGTAGAGTAGGTTAAGTGTACGCCCAAAATGTGTAAGCTAAAACTACCTTAGTTATTAAATATGAGGTACTTTTTATTTGATAGGGAATATCAAAGGAATATGTTGACTCGTTCAGCGCCAAAATTGGGTTCGAAACTTTTTTGGTTAATGATTCATTTTGATGTACTTATTTGAATTATTTTATGTATGGAAAACATTAGCATAAAACTTGATTCTTCTAAATGCTTGAACGTTTATTGCAAATTATTTGAATTGTTACCTAAAAAAGTTAAGTAACCTATTAATTTTATTTTGATCTTCCAATCGATGTCCTTACAATGGAACCAGTTTTATATTTATATACATCGCGTAAAATTTGTTATACTTAATGAATGTAAATGTAAATCTAAACAAATTATATTTCTCGATTGTAGTATACACATACATTTTATATGTATTCTTATAGCCATTTATTGTACGACCTGAAAACATTTTAATATACTTGCGATAATATCGCACAAGAAAATAAATACGTAATGGTCTGTTTATTTTCAAATATGCTACTCTTGGGTTTAATTTCCCGTGAGTCAATAAAAATTATTTTAATATAATTAACTTTTTTATCCTTTATTTTGAAATTACAATGATCGTCCGGTCAATATAAAATTTGTACAAAACTCCAGCATATCTTACAAAATAACAGATTATTTTACGAATGTTCCAATTTTGTCCTATCAATCAATGAATTAGATCCGTTTTAAGCTCTGCATTATTATTGTTCGCAGACGTCGCCTTAATTTCTGATCACCATTACAAAATATGTGAGTGGAATTGTCCCCAATTTGAATCAAGGTGTCCTCATCTTGCTGTTTATAAAAAGAAAATGGTACCATTAATAATCGATTCGCATTATTGTAAATACACGATTCAAATTCCAACAGTTCAACCAATTATTGTTATCAATTCATTTACTCTTTTCGAACTTAATTAAAATTTGCTTATTGAATCAAATCATGACATATTTGCTCTTGTTCTGAATTAAACTTCACATTATTTTACACACACCAAACACAAGAATTGTACATCTCAAACTTCAATCGTACATGTTAAGTATGCTTTATGTTACAATTATGGTACGTACCAAGTGAATACTGGTAGAAGTTGGACTGTGCTGCAATTTGGCACCTTGAATACCTTCTTGATTAAGTTTCCTAAGTAATTCTTGTGGATCCAAATTCCCATACTCGTGTTTTCGTTCCTTCAATACTTCTTCTTTAATCGGCACTGGCGAATTGATTTGCTGTTTTCGTTTTGCAACATGTTTTTCTTCCAAACTCTGAAAAAAATTATTAAAGCTCAAGAGACATGAGCGTTTAAAAAAAAGTTACTTCAATACCTTCATGCTAAATTGTTGTCATTATTTTTTCAAACATACCTTAATTGTATAAACATTGTCTTTGACTTCTAGTTCACCCGTCACTGATGCCAAGCTCAATCCAGGCTTAATTTCATTAGGAATAATTGTCGCTGCTAGTCCTGGTTCGATAAAGACGCGACCCCGTTTCCGCCTCAAAGGCAGTTTTACAACTTCTCCACGTTTAAAAGTTATAGGTGTCTTTTCCTTTAAAAAAAATTATTGTTAGTATTAATATAAATGATTGCGTACCCAAATACAGGAGAAACACACACATGCACTGCAGCTCAAGGAAACGTACTCCAACAGACTCAATGACTAGATCGGCTCTATGAGGAGCCGTAACTGGTGGCTGAGTGTAGCACTCTGGTATAGCTAAATTTTCTGGTTTAAGGTCACGTATCAATTTGTTAGCTTGTGTAAAATTCAAAGATGTATCAATCGGACAGTGTACAGCCTTCATAGCAAGTGGCTGGAATGGTGCTAAAGCTTCCAGGTACGGAAAGTCTGGTTCTGCAAAATTACATGAAAGCTAAAACTCAGTAAAAATAAGTAATCCCTAAGTAATCAATGATCGAACCTGTGAATATAATCGTGTGCTGAGGACTATTTCCCCATAGCTGAACAAAGTGGACAGCATCTCCAAATCGAAGACTTGGATGACCACAAAAAACTACACAAGGCTGTTTGTAATCAGAGCTGAATCCGTCCGCATAGGCTGAAGTGAAATGCTTTAATCTAGCATTCTTTACAAGGAATGCATGGGGAAATGGTTCCTCCGGAAGGTAAACTTTGTTCTGCTTACTTGTTGATAGCCTTTGTAAAATGAATATACCATGAAATTTCATCTACAGAAAAATTCTTACTCGATCCAACTGTTTACAGGTATCTGAAGAAATTCTGAAAATATTCAATAGAATTGTAACGGTTTTTACCATTCAGCTAAAATATTAGAGTAAGCCAGTGAGGACTCTGCTACAGGAGAAATGAAAAAGAGTGGAACTTGCGAGAAACCAGACTTGTCCAGATGTGTACTCAGGCACTCAAAGAGATCGTACACAACACCCGAAGGGTAGCAGGGGATCAAAACGCATCCTCCAGCACGAAGTGTCATTGCTATGGAAAATAATTTTTGTAATAATAACTGAAAGCAATAAAGATAATAATAAAGTTGTTTCTTACCCACTGTCATACACAGTTCTCCCAACATTGTGTCAGGATTAGCTGTAGGGGTTTGCGTCAATCCTGTCAAGATTAACATATTTGCGTGTTTAAGCATAGTTTGTTCCATAGGTCTTGGATGCGTCGTCAGAGTTGAAGAACCACCAACAAAAGCAACCTTCTCGTGATCACAGGATATTAACCAATTGCTACTTCCTAAGCAATATCCTGAACTTATTGGTGTAACTGTCAATGCTCCATATACATCCTAGCGATCAATCAAATTGATTAATAAAAATTAAATTATGTAATAAAAACACTTGATTCAATGTCTATGACATACCAACTTTTGATCGTAACCAACTGTTTGGATGTTTGCTAAAGCTGAATTAACCGCTGTCATGGAATAGAGAAACTTCCAAGACTTTGGTTTCAATGCATCTGATAATGGAGGAGGAAGAATATGCAGCATTTCTTTCCATTGTTTTGCAGCTGTGGCACGTGGTATTCTCTCAACAAATTCAACCAATTCTTCCATAAAAAATCGTCCTATTTGTAACGTGGGTTCTGTGGCATAAACTATACCTTTAAAACCAGTACCCTCTGTTATAAAAGGTAACGCAAGCATACAGGTGTAATTTGAAATTAATATGACATCTATTTCTGAAAAATCCACAATCCTTTCCAAAGGAGGAGAAAATTCTGGTGTTGAGTCTACAAAAACCTTGCCATAGCATTCTTTTAATTCCTGAAACATTATAAAATTAATGATAGGAAAAGAATATACCTCACAGAGATGGACATATTTTCTGAAAAATTATTAATTCTATGTGTAATTTAATTACTAAGATTTTTGTTTTCAACTAAAATATTTGCCCATCTCTGACATCAATTAATAACTCCTAGGTTATAAAACAGACCCCTTCGATTTGCCAGTCTTGATTATTATCTCGTGGTACCCATGTAGGTAAGGCATTAAATCTAGCACTTGGAACCATCGACATTGGCATGAAATTCAATATGGATTGTAAATTCAAGCCACAGTCTAACATTAGCGTAATTCCTTTGAAACTCAAAACGAGGCATGGTTTTGTTGGTTCATTACTTAAACAATACTGAAACAAGATGAATTATAACAATTAACAACAATTCTAAACTGCTTATACCTTTCAACATGAATTAAATAAATTAGTCAATATAGAATAAATTCAATAGAACAGAGAAGAATACATAAAATATTAATCATTATCATTGTAAATTAGTTCTCAATTTCTCAGAAGTAAATTTAGCTTTAAATGATTTAATAGAAATTCCGCAAGTTATCTGAAAAGTGTGCTTTTATAAATCATACGTTTAATACAAAATTGTTAAGTAATTTTTTCTGTAAAATCATTAATATCAATTACCAGTTTCATTTTTATTTGTTTGATGAGATTAGGATCTTCGGAAAAGTAAATAAATACATCAACAATACAACGTTATTTATACAATAGTTTATAATTATTTACAGAACTAGTCACAACATTGCTCACGGGCATATACGGGTATGGTCACGCTATTGCACGCAATTGCACGTGATTGCACGCTATTGCGATCCATGTCAGAGCAGAGATGAGTTGGTAGATTGCTTACGGGCAGGATCGTTCGATCGCATCCTGTGCTGCCCTCTGGATTCGTACGATAGCTTTCACCGTTATTCGACACCAAAGGCGGCGCAACGAATTTCTGATAGGGGCTCGCGCACTCGCGATGGCGGTATCATCTAGCAGTCGCCGTGGGTGGCTCACGTACTCATGATGGTAATACCATGCGGCAGTTGACTGTGGTGGCTTACCTACGCTTACCGACACTGCTCCCTTTTGATGGTAAGGGAAGAACACTCTTGACGCTCCATTTGACTTTATCTACTTATCTACTACTATTAAGTACATTGTTGCCTCGAAGTGGACGTGATGCGGAGCTTTGGGGCACGCGTCGGTGTTACGTACGGAACTCTCATACAGCGACTCTGTGTGAGTGCGATCGCTCTTAGAAATCTTCGCGCGTCCCAACCAGCCAAGCGCCAAGCTACTGGTCGAGACGTTGAGTATGTGTACGTTCGGTGCTACACTCGCCAGAGAGTGCCGCAGAGTGGCGGAGAGTTGCCGCAGAGTGCTGGAGAGTGTCGGAGAGTGCCGGAGAATGA